>NC_069386.1:96277500-96580530 GCF_027475565.1 Acinonyx jubatus
CACGACATTATTAATAATTCAGATAGTAATGCCAGGGAAATATATATAAATTGAATCCCGAAATCTCTTCTTGCTTGGTTTATAACATGCTCATTAAAGGAAAATCATATTTTTGGCACTTTATTAGAATAAAACATACTTTATAAAGAACATAGTTTAATAAAAAAATTTACTACAAGCATACTGAAGTTTAATTAAGGGAAAAAAAGGTAAAAAAAAAAAAATAAACCACCCATATGGATGCCTTTTATTCTAACACAACTAGGGTAGTATTTTGGTGCCATTAAAAAAGGCTTTTTCTCTATAAATACTTTTTTATTGTTGTTTCACATGGTTATAAAAAACTGATTATACGTATAGTTCATTTTTGTCATTTAAGTAACACCTCAGGGATTCTACTCTTATTCTCCTTAACTGTTAATTCTGATGACTAAATTATGTTCCATAAGTGGATTTATTACAGTTTTAACAGTTTCTCTATTGCTAGTCCTATGTTTGTACTTCTTTCTATATAAACAGTGTATAATCAATACTCCTATGAATATAGATTTTTTTTTATCTTTAGGATTAAGTTCCTTTAAACAGAGTCTCAGGAGTAAAATTACTGGATCAAAACTTGAACATTATTGTGGTTCTTGATATGAATATTAAACTTGTATAATGTTAATTCTCATTTAAAATTTTATTAAAATTTTTAGGAAAAATGTGAGAGACTTGAAATAACATACCTAATTTTACATCACCATGATCTGTCAATAAAATATTTGCACCCTAAAACAAAAATACAAATACTATTAAATTAGTATCACAAAATTCCTTCAAAAATTATCTATTTAAGTATATTAAGTGAACTTACTTTGATATCTCTATGCATTTTGCCTTTAGTATGCAAATAGGCAAGACCCTGAAGTTTAAAAAAAAAAAAAGTATGCATTAGCAAAGCAGCAAACTTAATGCCTACATTTTCTATTTAAATTCTCACTGAATAAGAAAAACTAAATGTCTTCTTCAGAGGTGGGGGAAAAAATCTAGAAGAGTTTCTTTTTACTAATCAGTTTCTTTTTACTGTATTTTAAGATTTTGAATTCATTTTCTAGTAAAAATCAGAAATATTTTACAACACCACCACCACCACAATCAAGAAAAGGAACATATCCATCACTCCAAAGTCCCTCCTACACACAAATACTGCTCTACCTTCTATTACTACAGATTTAAATTTTCCAGACTTTTACATAAACTGACTTTCACAATATATTCTTTTTTTGTCTGGTCTCTTTCATTCACAATAATTAATTTGAGATTCCTTGTTAATGTGTATATCAATAGTTCATTTTTATTACTTCCATTGTACAGATATACAAGAATTTGTTTACACACCATCTGTTGATAGACATTTGGATGGTTGGGTTGTTTAAAGCATTCGGCTATTATAAATAAAGTTGCTCTTAAGGTTCATATAAAAGTACTAGTGTGACTTTTTCCTTCCAGGTACCTAGGAGTGTAATGGCTGAATTGTATGGTGCTAATAAATTTAAACTTTTAGGCAACTGCCAAACTGTTTTCCAAAGCAGCTGTACCATTTTATATTGAAACCAGGAGTATATGAGAGTTCCAGTTAATCCATATTCTCATCAATCTTCTTAAGGTCAGTCTTTAATTTTGGCCATTCTTTGGTGAAGTGTCTGTTCAAATATTTTGTCCATTTGTTTATTAGGCTCTTATTTTTTTTATTACTGAATTTTGAGAGTTCTTTATGGACTCTGGATACAAGTTCTTGATCAGATATACACTTTGCAAGTACCTTCTTCTAGTCTGCAGTTTCTCTCTTCATTCTCTTAAGTGTCTCTAGAAAAATGGAAGTTTTTCATCTTGATAAAGTCTAATTTACCAAGTTTTTCATTCAAACTTTTGTCTTATGTCCAAAAGTGATTTGCTTAATTCAAGACTGCAAGATTCTCTTCTGTTTCCTTCTAGAAGTTCTAGTTCTAGGGTTTATATTTAGGTCTGTGATTACTTTTGGGTTTTTACATATGATATGAAGTATGACTTAAGGTTCATTTGTTGGCATAGGGATGTCCAATTATTCCAATACTATTTATTGAAAAGTCTATACTTTTTTCACAGATTTGTCTTTTCGATTTTGTTAAAAATCAGCCATCCATACAGGATTTACTTCTGGTCCTTCTGTTCCAGTGAGGTACTTATTTACTCTTATACCTATACCATTATGCTTTGATTACTATAGTTTCATAAGTCTTTTTTTAATTTTTAATTTTTATTTTAGGGAGAGAGAACATGAGCAGGGAAGAGGGGCAATAGGAGAAAGAGAGAATCTTAAGCAGGTTCCATGCTCAGTGTGGAGCCCGACACAGGGCTTGATCCCACATCCCTGGGATCATGACCTGAGTGGAAATCAAGAGTCAGATGCTCAACTGACCAAGATAGCCAAGAGCCTCAGGACTGCACTGAATCTATGGGTCAACCTGGGGAGAACTGACATCTTAACTACTGTGAGTCTCCACATCCATGAATATGTTATAGTTCTCCATTTACTTAGGTCTTAATTTTTCTTAGCAGTTTCAGTTTTTAGTATGCAGGGGTTTATGTATCTTTTGTCACATACATTCCCTTAAGAATGTCATATTTTTGTTAATGTTAGTATTATTTTTTAAAGTTCTGAATGTAGTCAGTGTATAGAAATCCAATTGATCTTGTACATGGATCTTGAATCCTGCAAGCTTTCTAAACTCACTTATTAGTTCTAGAAGCTACTTTGTAAATTCTATTCCATTTTTTATACACGATTGTGTGGTCTGTGAATAAAGACAGTTTTACTTCTTACTTTCTAATCTGGATGTCTTTTATTTCATTTTTGTCTTACTGCACTAACTGAAACCTCTAATACAATGTTGAAAAGAAGGAGAGCAGGCAACTTTGCATGTTTGATCTTGGTGGGAAAGCATCTAGTCCTTTACCATTATGATTTAGTTGTAGGTTTTTCATAGGTGTTGTTTATCAGGTTGAACAAGTTTTCTGTTGAATTTTCTGTTCCTAGTATGCTCAGAATCTTTATCAGGAACAAATGCTGGATTTTGCCAAATGTTTTTTCCGTGTCTATTTAAGATGACCATGTGGTTTTCTCATTCTGTTTGCTACTATGGTTAATTACTTGAAGTGATTTTTGAATGCTAAATCATAGTTGCACTTTAGGATAAACCTCACTTGATGATGTGTTATCTTTTAAAATATATTGTTGGATTACCTTTGCTAATCTTTTATTTTCCTTTTAAAGTTTTGCATCTGTGTTTATGAAGGATATTATTAGTCTGTAGTTTTGTTCTCTTGCAGTATTATCTGGTTTTGGTTTTGGAGCAATGGTGGCCCATAAAATGATTTGGGAGGTATTCTCTACTCTTCAATTTTCTTTTCTTTAAAATTTTTTTAACATTTATTTATTTTTGAGAGGCAGAGCACAAGTGAGGGGGGGGGGGGCAGAGAGAGAGGGAGACACAGGATCCGAAGCAGGCTCCAGGCTCTGAACTGTCAGCAAAGATACCGACGTGGGGCTCGAACCCACAAACCATGAGATCATGACCTGAGCTGAAGTCGGACGCTCAACCAACTGAGCCACCCAGGCACCCTTTACTCTTCAATTTTCTAGAAGAGTTTGTGTAGAATTGGCATTATTTCTTCCTTAAATGTTTGGTAGAATTTATCCATCCACATTATCTGACTTGGAGTTTTCTTTGTGGGAATATATACAGAATTATTCAGTTGATTTCTCTCAAGGAAATTGTTCATATTTTCCAAGTTGTAGGCCTAATTGACAGAAAGCTATTCATAATGTTCTCTGGGAACTGAATATCCTTTTCTTTCAAAATTTATAGATTCTGTGTAGTTTCTTTATATTCAGTCCTAACACTGGTAACTGTGTTTTCTCTTAGAGGTTTATCAATTTTAGTGATCTTCTCAAAGGGTCAGATTTTGGTTTTACCGATTTTCTCATTTTTCTGCTATTTCATTGATTTCCACTCTGATCTTTATTATTTCCTTCCTCTGCCTACTTTGGATTTAATTTGCTCATTTTTTAAAAATTTCTTAAGATGGAGGCTGAAGATACTGATTTCAGACCTTTTTTTCTTTCTAATAGAGATGTTCAGTGCTATAAACTTCCTTCTAAGTATTACCTTAGTAACACCCCAAAATTTTGATGTGTTGTTTTCATTTCATTTGGTTCAAAATACTTTTTAGTTTCTCTTCTGATTTCTTCTTTGACTCATGGGTTACTTAATTTAATTTAGTGCTTTAGTTTCCACATATTTGGAGATATTCCAGAAATATTTCTGTTGACTTTTAATTTAATTGCAGTGTGGTCAGAGAATATACTTTGTATGACTTAAATCCTATACAATGTATTGAAACATATTTTATCACCCCAAATATGGTCTATCTTATAAATGCTCTATGCCCATTTGAAAAGCATATGTATCACACTACTGGTCAGACTAAAATGTCAGTTAGGTCAAACTGTTTGGTTGTACTGTTCAAGTCTTCTGCATCCTTACTGATTTTCTGCCTATTTGCTCTTCAAAATTATTGTGAGAGGGGTATAGGTGATTATAACTGTGGATTTGTCTATTTTCCTGGAAGTTCTATCAGTTTTTGCTCATTTATTTTGAAGCTGTGTTATCAGTGGCTTAAACATTTAGGGTTGTTATGCTTTTTATGAAGTGGCCTTAAAGAGGTAATAGTCTTTGCTCTGAAGTCTACTTTGTCTGATATTAATATGGCCACTTCAGCTTTCTTTTCAATAGTATGACGTATGTTTTTCTTTTCTTTTACTTCTGACCTATTTGTGTTTTTATAAAAGCACATTTCTTACAGGCAGCATCTAGTGGGGTTTTACTTTTTTCCATTCTGACAATCTCTGCCCTTTTTATTTTTTTAAAAAACTTTATTCAATAAAAATTTTATATATTAAGGTGTACAACATGATTTGATACACATATACATAGTGAAATGATTATCTGAATCAAGCTAGTTAACATATCATCTCTTCATAGTTACTATGTTTTTTTTTATAACAAGAGCACCTGAAATTTACTCTCTTACCATATTTCCAATATTCAATACAGCATTAACTGTAGTTATCATGCTATACATTAATAATCAGTCAATCTATGTGACTGTAATTTTATACTCTGACAAACATCTCCTCATTTCTACCCCTGGACCCCAAACTCTGGTAACCATCATTCCACTCTCTGCATCTACGAGTTCAACTGTTTTAGATTTTACATATAAGTGACTCATGCAGTATTTTGTCTTTATGTCCCTGGCTTATTTTACTTAGTATAATGTCCTCCAGCTTCAAATATGTTGTCACAAATGACAGGATTTCCTTCCTTTTTATGATTGAATAATATTCCACTATGTTACTTAAAAAAAGCAATGAACTTCGGAAATTAAAACACAAAGAAAAACAATCTGTCAGTAATTCTCTGCTATGAGTGTCTGATTAGTTTTGTATTTTATGTGAACACAAAAAAGTACATTTCCATGTTATGGGAATACTACAGAAATATACATATATATATTGGACAAATTTACTTTCATATATTTCATATATACATACATATACTGGCAAAATTTACTTTCATGTGTTTCATGTTTCATATATTTAACATTCAGATTTGACACAGTATGCTATGCCTTCTAAAGCATGAGGAAAGCAATACTTAGAAATGACTAGTTTTCTCTTAAATCAAGTCAATCTCCCAGTTTCTAAAATACAGAAGAAAAACATATAGAACACCAAATTCATTTCTAAACAAATTATACAATCTAGGAAAAGTAGGGATAGAAGCATCAATTAACAATTTGAGTTATAAATTACCAAAATAAAAAATGTAATCACAAATTAATTCCTAATTTAACATGCCTTAAAAGATATGAACAAAATTACTACTTGCTGATCTTCTAAATGAGGAGGCCATTTTCTCTTTTCTTTTCTTTTGGGATTATCATTTTGCAGTTTTCAACTGTGAAACTAGAACTGCCTTTCTATCCACATAAGCAAATGTAGTACCTGTAAAGTTTCTCTGCATACATAGGCTATCTGCAATTCTGATAATGGCCCAGTAACTAGGAAAAAAGAGAGATCACATAGTTACACATGTCAATAACACATTACAAACAGTCTATCTTAAGAATGACAAACTATTGGGGCGCCTGGGTGGCTCACTTGGTTCACTGTTCGACTCTTGATTTTCAGCTCATGATCTCAGTGTTTGTAGGATCAAGCCCCATGTTGGGCTCTGTGCTGACAGCACAGAGCCTGCTTGGGATTCTATCTCCCTTTCTCTGTGTCCTTTCCCCCACTGACGCTATCTTTGTCTCCCTCAAAAATAAACAAGTAATCTTTAAAAAATAAAAAAATGACAAAGTATTAACAAAACTTCTATGTATATAGTTGGATGGCTTCTCACCATGAACACACATTATTCTTATAATCAGGAAACAAAACAAAAGGAAAGTTGAGAACCTTAAAATGTACTTTAAAAATAGAAGATTTACTCCATAACAACTTTGGTCTGTGAAAATATAAGCACTCATTACTTGCAAAGTGCAGTAGTAGGCACCATAGGACAGTCTATAGAAAACAACAGACATGATCTTAATCCTGAAAATTTTCTCTAAAATAAAACCAAGAAAAGAAATAAACATATGTAATTAATTATTGTTATACAGAGTGGAGAACCATAGGAGATCAATTGTTGAAATACACCAAGAGGAATCATATACATAAAGATCAAGTATTACTTTAGTATAATCCTTTCCTATATTTTTCAAACAGGAAGGCTTGATCCAGTACCTTATCTAAGAATTTAAAAAGCAACCAGGTTACTTCTGACAACCAGATCTCTATTACAAAATATAAGATCTTTCTGTAAGTACCTAACCAGACACTTCAGAATTATGCCTTCCAATACCAAATACCATGAGAGAATATCTGAAATCTGGTGTTTGCTGACAGTGAAACCAAATCAGGTACTTACACATAATCGTTCCTCAAGAGAGATATTTTACTGTATTATTTTAATCACTGGCTGTCTACATCTACTCAGGAACATAAAATTTTGATTCCTAGTAACTTGATGGAATAGTAATAAAAGAAGGGAAGGCATCATCTTATTAACAGTTTATTTTAAGTATATATGTTCTTGATTTCTACTGCTATCTAGTATACGATATACAGGGATGGACACTTCTTAGATTCAATTTAACTAAAAAAATATCAGGTTTAGTAATGAAAAGTAGAAATATCAAGAAGATTAATGTCTTAAATTATTCATTAAGTTTAAAAGGGGAAGTAGTAAAAACAATGCCAGCTATATAGGTTTATTTATCCATATTCTTGAGTTCGTGTTCTGTCAGTGTGAATAAAAATGATAATCATTATATAAAAACTTTTCATATAAATGATAATTCTTCCTAAAATCACAAAAAAGAATTTTAAATTGAGTGGCACAGAGTTGTTTTCTACCAATAATTCTTTTTTTTTCATTTATTTATTTTTGAGAGACAGAGGGAGACAGAGCACAGGTGGGAGAAGGGCAGAGAGAGAAGGAGATGCAGAATCTGAAGCAGGCTCTAGGCTCTGAGCTGTCAGCACAGAGCCCGATGCGGGGCTGGAACTTAGGAACAGCGAGATCATGACCTGAGCCGAAGTCAGATGCTCAACCGACTGAGCCACCCAGGTGCCCGTACCAATAATTCTTTTAAATCAGACACATGGTAAAATAAGAGAACAACAATTCTAGCATGATATAATACATAAGAAAATGACTAGTGTGTAAAAAAATGGATTTGTTCTTGTTTTAAAAACTCTGTAATATTTTATATGATTGTAATATGTATGTGGTGCTAAAAATTATTTTAAATAAAAAGTATCCAGACTTTAGACATCAATCACAACTATTTTTTTTTGGTCATGGGTTATTTGTTGTGACAGAATTAGGTAATTATTATATTTATTAATTTATAATTAAATAATACATCAGTACATTTTCATTATAATTCAAAATTTTACTTAGGAGTCCCATTTCTCCCCTAGAAGTAATGACTTACCAATTTGGGACACATCTTTTCATTTTGTTGTGCATTAACATTCATAAGTAATGTGAATATAAAAAATTATATTTTTAAATGTCTAAGTGTTATCAGTTATGCTATACATATTTTTTCATGATCTAGTTTTTCCATTTAAAAAGAGGCCTTGGGGAGACACAGCTAGTGGATGTAAACGGAGCTACTTTACCTTTTTAAATGCTTCACAGTATTCCATATTGTAGGTGCAACATAGTTTATTTAACCATTGCTCTACTAATTTTTTAATTATTATTATTATTATTATTTTTTTATTTAGAAAGCAGGGAGGAGCAGAAGGAGAGGGAGAGAGAGAATCTTAAGCAGGCTCCACACTCAGTACAGAGCCCAGTGCGGGACCCAATCTCACAACTGTAAGATCATGATCTGAGCCAAAATCAAGGGGTGGACACTCAACCCACTGAGTCACCCCAATTGACTGATATTTTAACAATCTGAGCTCTACAAGCTACAAATTATTTAAATATTATTTACACCTGAAATTATTTAAATTATTTAAATATTATTTACACCTGAAGAGCACTTATTTTTACATCTACTATGGTGGTATTTGTTAACTGGATGACTGAAATTTGATAAGGCTGTCACATAAAGCTTTTAGCATAGAAATGTTTGAAAATATTTCAGATAATTCTTAATAAACTATACAGTACAAAGTTGCAATGGGAGTTTTACTATTCCATATTTAGTTAAATAAAGAAAATAGAAATTGTTTTATAAGGATCTGTGTTTAGTCTCATTAACTAAAACATCAGGAAACTGTCAAAAACAAAACAAATTGGAAGCTAAATTGTAGAGCCAAAACAAAGACTACTTCTAAATGGTTATGGATAATATCTAATTCAACTCAGAAAACTGCCTAAATTAACAGAATGTTCAATAAAATAATTCAGGTTTTTGAAAATATATTTTTTCAATATTTTTAAAAAGTTTATTCCTTTATTATTTCTGAGAGAGAGAGAGAGAGCGCGCACACGCACAGGTGGGGGAGGGCCACAGAGAGGGAGACACAGAATCCAAAGCAGGCTCCAGGTTCTGAGCTGTCAGCACAGAGCCCTAAGCAGGGCTCAAACTCATGAACCATGAGTTCATGACCTGAGCCGAGGTTAGACACTTAACCAGCTAAGCCACCCAGGTGCCCTGAAAATTATACATTTTAATACAAAAATACATCAACAACTAAACCCAGTTGTTTCCTTAGTTAGGTTAAGTGATTTCTAAGATAGATATACAATTTCTTTTATGTGAGAGTTAACCTTTGTAATTCAATTCTTATTTACAAAAATTGAGGCAGTTTCAAATATAGATAAAATACTTCCCCAGACACACATAAGATTTCCTAGAGACTACATCTAAAAAGCAAAATTTGGACTGTATAAGAACTTCTGGATTTCTCAGATCAGGTTTCAGAAAATTTACTAAAAAACCAAAATAAATAAATAAATAAATAAAGTTTAGATTTCTTTTATGCAATACTGCAGGAGCAGAACAGAACAATGTAAAAACGGTATATGTACCCATCAACATCCCTGGGTAACTAGAAATGTAAAACAACAATCATTAAACTCAAAGTTTGTTTTTAAAATGTAAAGTCAAATGAACAGTACCATGGTAAATATCTTGAAGTGATCCGCCACCACAGTATTCCATACAAATCCACAGTTTTTCTCGACTAATAAGAGAAAGAAAATTATATTAGCTAGTAATTCTCAATCACTGAAATACCCTTACAATAAATTATATTAAAAAAAAAAAAAAGAAAGAAATACCCTGAAGGCTTTCACTCTTCAGCACACCAAGGTTCAGAATGGATTACAGGGTGGAACAGGAAACTGCCCTGGCAGTCTCTCTTCCAGATTCAGAAGAGCAGAGTAACTTCAGTTTTGCTCCCATCTTAAATGGTTTAGCATAAGTTTTATGCGATAAAACACTTGTAATCATTCATAATATTTATTGTCAGATAAGGTATAAATGCATAAATGGAGATGTCATTATTAATATAACAGGGGAGACTACAAGAAAACCTGAGAAATTTTAGAACTTCAGACAATATAACTTTAAAATTTTATATGTATAATAGCATTTACATGAAAGGCAGGGAGAGTGGTAGTAAAGAAATACAAAATTCAAGGAGAGCAGATGTTGTTTTTTTTTACCTGAGATAGCTCCCAAAGTAGGCAACAATGTTGCAATGTTTACATTCTTTAACCATAAATATTTCTTGTTGAATCAAAGAAAAATCATCTCCTGAAATACAAAATGATAAAACTTAGTAACAAAGTTACGTTTTGAGTCATATATGGGAAAAAAGAAAACTTTACAGTAAATGTTAGAGATGAGGAATTAGATACTCAATATAAGGGAATATAAACTGGGAATATAAACTGCTACATTCTTTCTAAAAAAGCAGAAGCCTTAAAAATACACAAAATCTTCGAACTCATAATTAAACTTAAAAAATTTTTTTTCTGAAGGAGATGTGCACAGATATAAATGTTTTCTACAATGTGACTTAATGGAAGAATGAGTAAATAATTTATGGCACAGTTATACATATAATGCAGTTAAAACATGTTTTGATATGAAAATATGTTCATGCTATGTTAAAAAGAGGTATTTTATATATGTTATATAAATACATATGTATAAAGAAAGAAATATCTTAAAAAACTTACACAATGTTTATGTCCAGGCGGTAAAATTAAAAGTAATTTTGCTCTGCTTGACTTATCACTTACCATATTTTCTAGTTCATGCCACGAAATGGCAAGATTTCATTCTTTTTTTGTTGTTGTCTTTTGTTTTTAGTGTTTATTTATTTTGAGAGAGAGAGAGAGAGAGAGCATGCGAGCAGGGTAGGGTCAGAGAGAGAGAGAAAGAGAGAGAGAGAGAGAGAGAGAGAGAGAGAAAATCCCAAGCAGGTTCTGTGCTGTCAGCACAGAGTCCAACACAGGGCTTGATCCCAAGAACCATGAGATCATGACCTGAGCCAAAATCAAGAGTCGGACACTTAACAACTGAGCCACCCAGGTGCCCAAGATTTCATTCTTTTTGATGGTTAAGTAATATTCCATTGTATATATACCACATTTTCTTTATCCATTCATCAGCTGGGCTCTTTCCATAGTTTGGCTATTGTTGATAATGCTGCTATAAACATTGGGGTGAATGTACCCCTTCGAGCCTGTATTTTTTTTACCTCACTGACATGCAGAATTTAAGAAACAAAATGGGGGGTTCCTTGTTTAAGAAACAAGATGTACATATGGGGAGTTGAGGGGGAGGGAGAGGAGAGGGAAACAAACCACAAGAGACTCTTAACAATAGAGAACTGAAGGTTGATGGAGGGAGGTGGGTGGGAGATGGGCTAGATGGGTGATGGGTCTTAAAGAGAGCACTTGTGACGAGCACTAGGTGTTGTATGGAAGTGGTGAATCAGTGAATTCTACTCCTGAAACCAATACTGCATTGCATGTTAACTAAAATTTAAATTAAAAAAAAAAAAAAAGTAGGGGCACCTGGGTGGTTCAATTGGTTAAGCGTCTTGACATCAGCTCAGGTCATGATCTTGCAGTTGGTGAGTTTGAGCCCCACATCGGCTATCTGCTGTCAGCACAGAGCCCACTTTGGATTCTCTGTCCCCCACTCTCACCCCTCCCCCGCTCACGAGCTCTCTAAAAAATAAACATTAAAAAAAAAGTAATTTTGCTTTCTTCTTATTCATATTTGCCAATTTATCACAAACTTGTTTGCCAATTTATCACATTTATCACAAATTTATCACCAATTTATTCATGTTTACCAATTCATCACAAACTTGTTTGAGTTATACAGGAAAAGTTAACAAAATGAAATACTTGTTAGGAATGCCTGGGTGGCTCAGTTGGTTAAGCATCTGAGTTTGGCTCAGGTCATGATCTCTCAGTGAGTTCAAGCCCCACATCCGGCTCTGTGCTAAGAGCTCAGGGCCTAGAGCCTGCTTCATATTCTGTCTCCCTCTCTCTCTGCCCCTTCCCGGCGAGTGGTCTCTCTCTCTCACTCGCTCTGTCTCTCAAAATAATAAACATTAAAAAAAAAATTAAAAAAATGAAATACAGGTTAGATATGGGAATTTCATAATTATTATGGGAACACCACCTAAAATGGTATTGTCACCGTACCATCAAACTTCATTTTGTATAGTAGTCTCTTTTTTTCAAGTTTTTATCTTAATTATAGTTAACATACAGCATTATGTTAGTTTCAGGTATACAACACAGTGATTGCACAATTCTATACACCGGTGTACAATATAGTCATTCAACAATTCTATACATTTCTCACTGCTCATCATGATAACTGTGCTCTTAATCCCTTTCACCTATGTCACCCACCTCCCCTCTGGTAACCATCAGTTTGTCTCTATAGTTAAGTTTGTTTTTTTTTGTTTCTTTGTTCATTTATTTCTTAAATTCCAGATATGAGTGAAATTATATGGTATTTGTCTTTCTCTGACTTATTTCACTTAGCATTGTACCCTCTAGATCCATCCATGTTGTTGTAAAAGGCAAGATTTCACTCTAAAACAAAAACAAAAACAAAAACAAAACACCCTATTTCATAATCATCTGCCAGTAGAAGGGGCTTAATGGAGATAATCTAAAACAGATGATGATCTGTGTTTCCCATTATCAATTTATGTAGAAGTAGGGAGTAAATCCTGCAAATTACAGTAAAAAGCCTGCTCACCAAGGTGCACAGACTGTCTTTGTCTGCTCCTGGGCACCAGAATATTGTTTCTCCTTGTATCTCACTCCTCTACTTGTGCCTTTTCCATTACGGCATTAAAACATTCTTTACACATGCTAATCTCCAACAAGCAGGCTAGATTCTAGTTTATCCTTCACTTTATTAGGAAGCTCTGAATTACACATGAAAGAAGAGTAAAGAATCACCTAACTTTGTTAATATATACTACTCTTTGGATTTCAGTCTACTTGTTTTTTTTTGTTTTTTTTTTATGTTTATTTTTGAGAGAGAGAGAGAGAGAGAGTATGAGCAGGCTAGAGCAGAGAGAGAAAGGGAAACACAGAATCTGAAGTAGGCTCCAGGCTCCGAGCTGTCAGCACAGAGGCTGATGCAGGGCTCGAACTCACAAACTGTGAGATCATGACCTGAGCCGAAGTTGGACGCTTAACTGAGCCACCCAGGCGCCCCTCAGTCTACTCACTTTTAAATGTGCACAGAAGTCATATGTGAACTGTGCTGAAAATGCTTCAGTTAAGTCTGGAATTTAGAACAGATTTTCTCACAGGAGTAACTTCACAAATGATGCCTAACTTCTTTTTTTTTTTTTATAAAATTTTAAACAGAATATGTTTCATCTCAGTAGCCTAAACATGCTTATGATTTTATTTATTTTATTTTTTTATCTTTAAATGTTTTTCTTTCTTTATTATTTTTGAGAGTGCAAATGGGTGCTGGACAGAGAGAGAGAGGGTGACAGAGGATTGAAGCAGGCTCTGTGCTGACAGCAGCGAGCCCGATGTAGGGCTTGAACTCATGAACTGTGAGATCACGACCTGAGCTGAAGTCGGATGCTCAACGGAGCCACCCAGGGGCCTAGGTGCCCCTCTTATGATCATTTTAAACCATATTTGTACCATTTTTCAGAACACACAAAATTGCATATGGGCAATTTCCACTGCCTGTGCCCCTGGAAGGGAGCAGAGCCACAGATAATATAAAGGTTTTTTTTCCAGGGGCGCCTGGGTGGCTCAGTCAGTTGGGTTATATATACCTCAGGTCATGATCTCGCGGTCTGTGAGTTTGAGCCCTGCATCAGGCTCTGTGCTGACAGCTCAGAGCCTGGAGCCTGCTTCTGATTTTGTGTCTCCCTCTCTCTCTGCCCCTTCCCGGTTTGCTCTCTGTCTCTCCCTCTCTCTCTCAAAAATGATAAACATTAAAAACAAATTGTGTTTTTCCAGTGAAGTCCTTTTATTTTTTTAATTTTAATTATTTTTAATTTACATCCTAGTTAGCATATAGTACTATAATCAGTGATTCATCCCCTATATATAACACCCGGTATCATGCCTAACTTCTTAATGGTGTCTAAATTCTTAAACTGACTTATAAAAGCCAATAATATGGCTGAACTAATACTAATAATAAACCACTATTTCCTGGGGAAATTTAGGTGAGGTCCACCCCACAACTGTGGTCTCAGCAGAAGCTATGTGAGCTTTCCGCCAAAAAAGGTGGGGCCTTGGTGAGGCTAAGCAACAGTTTTTTACAGTTGTAGATGGAAACTAGAGTTCACAAGAATAGGTCATTAATAACTCAGATGTTTGAGGACTGCGGCTTCTTTGATATATTTAGTGAATAAACTCTATTTTTGAATATATTCTTCATATATCCGATTCACCATTGTCTTAAGATTTAATCCAAAGGGGTTAGAATCTTCTTTGAATTGAAACTGTACCATGGAACAGACTTACATAAAGATAATATTTCTGCAGTCTATCCTGAAAGGCAGATAAGCTAAATGTAGTTATTTATTACAGAAGTAGCTATTCTTTGATGGCTTATATCAGCTTCTTCAAAATGATCTCAATTGGGGTTTATTTTATTCTTCTGATTGGGTGATGCCAGACTACTGTTTCCTTTCCTTGAAATATACCATAAAATCCACTGGATTCAGACGCTTCAGGCCTAGAGGTTCCAGCTCTGTTGTTCATGTATAAATGGGTTTTGAGGAGTTTATTTTCTCAAAAAAGAGAAGTTTTATTTTTCATACTTAGGCAATGTGAAGATGAGACTAGCTGAGAAATACAGAGCCCCATGTCTGCCGTTTTGACTAAGTACCTGTTATTTCCTTCTGGAGGTCTTGCTAGCCCCCTGAATTTAATATGTCCCAAGATTCCAGTATCTTCTTTTAAAAATCAATTTTCTCTTTGGACTTTCTATTTGTGTTAATGACACTTATTTTCTAAGGGACTAACCTCTGGCAGCCTCTCCATAGCCCTCCTAAGAAAACTGACCTCTATGCATCAAGAACTACAATTTGTGTCATGTGATCTTCTACTTGCTGAAGGCACAGAGGTGGACAACTGACCTAAAAGAAATGAGATGAGCTAATTATATTTGGTCTCTGTAAAATTTGAACCATGGAGACTAAGTCATTGGTAATCAGCAGAATCACATTAAAAGTGGAATATGAGAGTCTATGAATGACGGTGGCTAAGGTTACTAGAGATGTACTGAAAACCTGGCTTATGAGTACATCTTTATATAGGAAGGAAAAGATCCACTAGAGCTTGAATGTGTGCCAAAGCACAGGCAGAGACAGCTGGATCAGACAGCTGATCACCGAGACCAGAAAGTTATAACCTCAGACTCTTTTAAGGGTGGGTGATTATGTCTGGCTGGCTGGCTGGCTGTCTTAAGGAACTCAGCCTGATACTCCTAGGAAAAGAGTGGCCCTCTTCAGCCAAAAAAGTGATCCAACGAGAGAAGGATGGAAGCTGTGTGTCTGGGATGGTTGACACTGGAACGAGTCCTGTTTCTTAGTACTCTTAAGATTGGCCTGAACCCTGGAAGGTAGCTATAAAGAAGAAATGGACAGTGCAGGTATTGGTTATTTCATTCTGGTTCTAGATGGTACTGACACTGGGATTTGCATTTTTAATTTTTTTAAGTGTTGCATTAGGGTTCCCAGTTAGAATGTTCAGTGACCACCAGCGCAGTGATTGCAATCTCGACCAGTGTTGCAAGGCTAATATTCAAAGATAGATTTGGTAATAAGGGCAACAAGCACTGCAATGTCCTAAAACCCAAGTTTTAAAGAGGGAGAAACTCTACTGCTGTCCCTTGTTCCTAAGCCATCGCCTATCATCATACTACAACCCTAAACTACCATTTTTTTTTTAAGTTTTGTTTTTAAAGTTTATTTACTTATTTTGAGGGGGGAGGGGCAGCGAGGGGGTGGTAAGAGAGAATCCCAAGCAGGTTCTACACTGACAGTGCAGAGCCCGACTTGAGGCTCGAACTCACAAACTGCAAGATCATGACCCGAGCCAAAAATCAAGAGTTGAACGCTTAACTGACTGAGCCACCCAGGTACCCCTAAACTACAGTTTTTAAGTGGATTGAGCAGCCCATTCCCCCCAGCAGACTACTCTATAAAAAAAAATGTAGCCTTAATACCTGGGGTCACTTAGGTGGTTGATTTTTGCTTTCAGCTTCTTAGTTTTGAATACAATTAGCCAATGTCAGTGTTTATTCAGCTACCAGCTACTTCTGCTATAATCAGTCCATTAAGATTAGGATCAGGTTGGACTTCTGTTAACAGCACACTTAAGGCATTTCTAAAAACATAAGGAAAGAAGAGAAGCCTTGGAAGGCAATACACTAGTACTATATAGGACGCACTGGTTGACATAAAAAGCACAGGCATTCACATTCTGGAAATAAACAGGAGTAAACTGGTTGCACTCTTCGTGTAAGAGTCCTCTGGATTATACCTGGATTCAATATTCTTTTAAGGGTTTCTTGCAACCAAACAGGTCCTAAAAGATAGAACTTGGGAAATGATTAAAAGCCCCCTTTTAATAATGCCCCCTTAAAAAAATAAGAAAGAAGGGAAGGTATTAGGTATTAAAAATCTGGTTGTGACAAAATGAAAGGCAGCAATAAGATTCACTGCATGCTCCCTCAAATAATATGGTAGCAAATCATGGATTTAATACTGAGGTCATCAATTAAACCAGTATCTATAATTACATGAGCAGCTGCTGATCTACAGCAATTTAAAGGGCTTAGAGTTGAGCTATAGTATGGTTCCTTTAGCAACACAGCAATAAAAGGACAATGCTAATTTCTAGAACATCTGGCCCAAGGCATAGAGAGAGAAAAAGCACCATTATGAAATCCTAACAGCCCAAATCAGAAAGTCATCTTTGGAATTGCTGAATCATGACATCATACCCTCAGCTGACTTTGCAACTGCAATAGGTTTAAAAAAAAGTGGGGGGGGGGGTGCTGACAAGTGGAATGGGAATATCTGGGAGATCAGATAATTCCCAGGCCCCTGGAAATATATTTACTGTAATGTTCCTCTTTCCAGCAAAAGAAGTACAATCAACTCTGTTAAGGAGTGGACTCCCTATTGAGGTGTGGCCTATGATTAGAATGTCAACACAGCATGAGCTAAAAACTATATAAGTCAGAGCAAGGAAGAGATTAAATCCAGGAATAACTGTTGACTTCTAGGGAATATATTCAAAAGCTAGAGTTTTTTGTTTGGTTGGTTGGTTTTGTTTTTTTCTCCCACACCCACTCACTGCCCACTAACAGTTTGGAAAAGAAGCTATTTCTATTCTTCAGAAGTTACTCTAGAAACTTTAATGTGCATATTTTCCTTGGTAAAGGCTACATATAATTCCTATCTTTACTCCCCCTTTCAAACAATACAATAACATTGGAATGCTTTAACTCTATTACTTCTTCCCAACTCATTCTATTGTTGGCCAGAATATTAGTTCTTTTCTCACAAAGATCATCTTCATTATCCTTTTGTATATAGGTATGCTTTAGTTTTTTGAGATTTACTCATATTTAATCACTTTCTTTGCTCTTCTTACTTTTTGCATCTCAGACTTACCACCTGGTATCACATTCCTTCTGCTTAATGTTTATCTTTTAGAATTTCCTTTAATGAGGTTCTATTGGTGACAAACATGGTTAGCTTCTGTATGAAAATGCCTTTATCCTGCCTTCATTATTAAAAGGTATCTTCATTGGATGTACAATTCTAGGTTTATAGTCCTCTTAGTTCTTTGAAGATATCCACTGTCTTCTACCTTCATTGTTTTGGTAAGTCACTGTTAAGTCTTAATAGTCCTTCTTCTATAATGTCTTCTCTAGTTGATTTAAAGATTTTCTGTCTTCAGTATTTTGCAGTTTCACCATGACATATGCAAATGTGCACTTTAAAAAAAATTTTTTTTCTGGCTGGAATTCTTAAATATTTGGTGTTTCCTGTCAGTTCTGGAAAATTTTTCACAATAAATGCTTCAAACATTCCCTTTGCCCAAATGTATCCCTACTCTGATTAGATCTCAGTTAAATCTTTTCACTCTATCTTCCATGTATTTTACATTTTCTTATTTTTTGTCTGCTTCTCTGTGCTTGCTATATTTTGCACAGTTTCTTCATTGCCTCTTCAGCTATGTCTAACTTGTTACATCTGTTGAATGTTAAATTTGTAATGATTTTTCATTTCTAGAAGATCAATTTGGTTGTTTTAAAAATCTGCTCCTGAACAGGAACCCTCTTGCACTGTTGGTGGGAATGCAAACTGGTGCAGCCACTCTGGAAAACAGTGTGGAGGTTCCTCAAAAAATTAAAAATAGATCTACCCTACGACCCAGCAATAGCACCACTAGGAATTTACCCAAGGGATACAGGAGTGCTGATGCATAGGGGCACTTATACCCCAATGTTTATAGCAGCACTCTCAACAATAGCCAAATTATGGAAAGAGCCTAAATGTCCATCAACTGATGAATGGATAAAGAAATTGTGGTTTATATACACAATGGAATACTACGTAGCAATGAGAATGAAATATGGCCTTTTGTAGCAACGTGGATGGAACTGGAGAGTGTTATGCTAAGTGAAATAAGTCATACAGAGAAAGACAGATACCATATGTTTTCACTCTTGAGTGGATCCTGAGAAACTTAACAGAAGACCATGGGGGAGGGGAAGGGAAAGAAAAGTTAGAGAGGGAGGGAGGCAAACTATAAGAAACTCTTAAAAACTGAGAACAAACTGAGGGTTGATGGGGGTGTGGGGGGTGATTAAAATTAAAATAAAATAAAATAAAATAAAATAAAATAAAATCAAATAAAATAAAATAAAAATCTGCTCCTTCCAACAGTTTACTTTTTACTCATATTTTCATGACTTTTTAATTTATCTAATCATATCATATATTGAGTATATAATTCCAAAATCTGATGTCTTCATGTTCTGTTGTTGTTTCTGCTGGCTCTTGCTCAAGGTACCTTAATTCCTTGTGTCTTCTGTGATTTTTGACTTTGAACTCTTATTTCTTGGAACTTTATCTACTGGAATTCTTTGAAGCTTGGGTCAAAGTTGAGAAACTACACTTGTTTCTGCTAGGTGGCTGAGTGTGCTACCCTAGGAGACAAACTGAAAAACTAAGGTTTTTAAAGCCACACACAGTGTGACTCCAATTCAAGACAGGCAATATTTTTTTGATAGTCATTGGTTGGGCAACGGGCAAGTTTATTTCTAGTTTACCCATACTAAAAGCCTTTGGGGGTGCTAGGTTTTTGCAGGGTAGTGATTCTTCACCTAGGATGGGTGTTGGACTTTGTCTCCTATCCCTATTGCCCTCTGTGAAGGATGTAAAAGGCAAATCACAATTTTATTTGGTTCAAAAAAGTTTCCTCAAGATTTAAGCCAGCCCCAGGGTCCTCCTGCCTATTTCTCTAGGTTTTTAGAATTTGATTATTCTTTACTTTCTTACAAGACACTCAAGCTCTTTGTATCTGTTTCCTCACCCATAAATGAGGATATAATAAAATCACAGAGGATTATTTTGAGAATTAACTTGATATTTCTAACATACATATTAAGTACCATAGAAGTGTGTTACTATTATTTCTACTGAATTGGTGTATTTTAAAAGATTAGAAAACTTTTAATCGATCCTGTTTTGTGTTTTTTAGCAGTAGTAAGATTAGGTAAGGTATTGGCTATGGAGCAATTAAAAGGTAGAATCTAATTATTTTTTTCTATAGCTTTTAATGTATCAATTCTGAAAATGAGTAAGTAAAGCAATTGTTTTTGCTTTTTTATAAGTAACATGAAAACAAACTCTGGAGGACAGCTAAAATGTACTTTTTATTAGAATTATCAAACCATTATATAAGGACTATGTATTAGACTTACTAGTTTTATCCCATTAAAATTTGAAATTGGGTATTTTATTTTTTTAATTTTTTTTAAAAGTTTTAAATGTTTATTTTTGAGAGAGGGAGAGAGAGTATGCAAGAGTGGGTGGGGGCGGGGGGGGGGGGTGGACAGAGGCTCTGAAGCAGGCTCTGTGCTGATAGCAGTGAGCCCGATGCAGGGCTCAAACTCACAAACTGTGAGATCACGACCTGAGCCGAAGTTGAATGCTTAACTGACCAAGACACCCAGGCATCCCCCAAATTGGATGTTTTAAAGTACTATTTTTCCATTCTTAACTAATCATAAAATCACCTAGTAATTATAGATTCTTAGGCTCACTCTCTACTTTGTGAATCAGAATCTTCAGGAGATTCCTAACATCAGGCAAGTTTCAGAAATACTGTTTTAAGTAATGCTGTTTGGATAAGTATTTTCTGAGTTATAAGTACCTGATTTATAAAGTTTGTAAAAACAGCCACTTATATTGACACAACTATTCTACTCCAAGATGATGCATCCTCATTCTTTGTTTTGGAGAAGAGCAAACCTGTCAGACAACTTTAACGTTTGGCTGCTGGTATACATAATTATCTGATTTTTAAATATATATTAATATATTAAATATATTTACATAAATATAAACATATACACATAGAAGTATATATAGAATATATATAGAAGTGTATATAGAAATATATACATATATATACTTCTTCTGCACTACTTTTCTTCACTCCTTTGGGTGGTGGGAAGGAAAGAGGGTGATGAACATGCATATATGTAATTTCTGTCTCACCCTCTTCTGACAGTTAATTCCATATCAGGCAATCTTTCTTTCTCACAAATACATCTATTTTCCTTAATCTGCTTACTCATTTCTATCATCTAATTCCTGGTTATTTGCTCCAGGAAAATCTCATTCTCTACTCTCTTTGTTTTATGCATGGACAAAAATTCTAAACATGCCTAGTAAATTTAAAAAAAAATTTTAATGTTTATTTTTATTTTTGAGAGAGAGAGACAGAGCATGAGCAGGAGAGGGGTAGAGAGAGAGGGAGACAGAGAATCTGAAGCAGGCTCAAGGCTCTGAGCTGTCAGCACAGAGCCTGACGTGGGGCTCGAACTCACATTCCAAGATCATGACCTGAGCCGAAGTTGGACACTCAACTGACTGAGCCATTCAGGTACCCCAAACATGCCTAGTAAATTTAGAAACTACTATTGTAACATCTACTCAAGAAAAGGAAAGTCAAAGTCCTGGACCAACAAATATACAAAGAATGTACCTGCTACTACTAAAGCTTTTGCAAGTACCTAGATATACTCTTCAAAATGTCCTTAAGATTTGATTTCCTAATATCTTGTGGAGGGTTTTTGCATCTATGATTATGAGAGACACGGGTCTGTAGTTTTTGTTTTGTTTTGTTTTTTGTACTGCCTTTGGTTTTGGTATGAAGGTAATGCTAGCATTATACATAAGGCAGGCATGTAACATTTATTGGGTGATGACCCTGCTAGGCACTAGGAATGTATTAGTAAAAAGCAAACAAAAACAGACAAAACACTTGCTCTCTGGGTGGGTGTCAGAAAGCTAAACAAATAAATACGTGTCAAGTAGTGATAAGTGCTAAGAAGAAAAGTTAACCAAACCTCAGGAACACAGAATGAAGGAGTTAAGTGCATTTTACATAGACTGAATGGTTGGAAAGGCCTTTCTAGTAGGGTGATATTTGAGGAATACAGATGAATATAGTGAGGGAGTAGGTCAAATGGATCCCTGTGAGAATAGTAGGATACAGGATGGATATATATATATATATATATATATATATATATATATATATAGGATATATGCTATCTTATACTATCCTATAATACTATATAATATCCTATATACTCAAATACTATATATACTCTACATCCTCAAATACTATACATACCCTATATAGAATATACATAGTATTGTGATATAGTATAGGAGATATATATATATATATATCCTGTATATAGGATATCCTATATAGAATATATATACCCTCAAATACTATATATATATCCTATATGGAATATATATAGTATTGTGATATAGTATAGGATATATGTGTGTGTATACACACACACACACACACACATATGGCACATATATACATAGCATATATATATATATATATATATATATATATGGCATATATATATATCCTATACAGAATATATATAGCATTTGAGAATATAGAGTGTGTGTGTGTGTGTGTATATATATATATATATATAGTATTTGAGTATATAGGATATATATAGTATTTATAGGATACAATACATACATTTAGTGTGTGTGTATATATATATCCATATATATATAGGATATATAAGATATATATAGTATTTGAGGATATAGATGAATGTAGTGAAGAAGTAGGTCTAATAGATCCCTATGAGAATAGTATTCTAGACATAAGGAACAGCAAATATACAAGTTTTAAAGCAGGAGTGTGTCTGGCACATTAGAAAACAGAGAGAAGCCCAGTGTTTCTGAAGTGAACCACAACAGTGGTAGAAGATGAGATGAGTGAAGGATTAGAAGGCCAGATCAAAAATAGCCTTTTCAGCCATTATCATAAGGACCTTGGATTTTAATCCAAGCAAGATGCAAGCCTCTGAGATTTTTGAGCAACAGAGTATAGTATCTTGGTTTCAGAAGGATTGCTCTGGTTGCTGTGTTGAGAACAGATTCAATATAGCCTAAGGGGGGTGGGGAGGGAAAAAGTTGGGGGGGGGTGTTGATATCATAAGGCCTAAAGCAGAATGATCATTGAGATAACTCATGCTATAGTTGAAGTGGCTTAGACCAAAGTGGCAGCAAAGAAAGTGATGAGAAAATTAAGTCTGGATATATTCTGAAGGTGGAGTTTTTGAAGGTAGGAATGTTTATTTTTTAAATGTTCCACAGGTGATTTTCATCCACCCTCCTTCCCTTAACAGAACCACTATTATAATTCCTAGTAAGCTGTCTGAAGTTATGCAGTTATTAAGTGGTGGACAATGTTTAGAACCCTAGCAATCTATCTCCAGAGCCCCAAACCTATTCTGTCTCTTAAACCCCTAAAACTCTGTTCCTTCATGTGACCATGTTTTGGAGAGGGCTATAACCTTGACTAATACCATCAAAATATTCTTTAATGTTACATATTGAACTTTCACTAAGTTTAGCATATTTTAATATTTCCACAAAAAGTGAAACAAGATTTACCAATCGTTATTTCAGCAAATAACAATTGGTTTATGCTTTTCCTATCTTTCGTATTTCCATTAAAAGTACTGTTCATATTTCCTACTTTAATCTTCTATTAATAAATATTCACAGGAAACTATCAGAAACATGTCTAGTTCTATATGGGTATCAATAATGGAAATGACTTTAAAAGTAAATAAAACTTCTCTTTTATTTCATATTATTGTATCACATTAATATTGTTATCTTACAATAGTCTAGTCAATGTGGAAAAATATAAAGAATAAAATAAAATTTACCCATAAATTCACTACCCAGAGACATTCACCATTCACATTTTGATGTCTTCTTCCAGTCCTATAAAATATTTAAGGTTTCTCCCACCATATACACAAATTGGGACTCCTACTCTACAGTTTCACAACCTATTATGTAAACATTGTGTCACTAAAAATCATTTAAAAGGCATCCAAGTTGGAAAGGAAGAAGTAAAATTATTGGTTTGCACATGATATGATCTTATATGTAGAAACTATAAAGATTCCACAAAAAAACTTTTAGAATAAACAAATTCAGCAAAGCTGTAAGATACAAATTCAACACAAAAAAATCAGTTGTGTTTCTACACATTAATAATGAATAATCAGAAAAGGAAATTAAGAAAACGATTCTATTTACAATAGCATCAAAAAGAATAACATACTTAGGAATGAACATGACCTAGGAGGTAAAGTACACTGAAAACTACAAAACATTGCTGAAAGAAATTAAAGATGACACAAACAGAAAGACAGCCCATGTTCAGGAATAAGATAATTTACTACTGTTAAGATGTCAATAAAATACCCAAAGCAATCTACAGATTCAATGTAATCTGTATCAAAATCCCAGTAGCATTTTCTTGGGAGATACAGGAAAAAATCATCTTAAAATTCATATGGAATCTCAAGGGACCACAAATAATTTTGACAAAGTTGGAAAACTCACACTTCCAGATTCCAAAACACATTACAAAGCCACAGTAATAACAACAGCATGCTACTTTGTGAAGGCAGACATAAAGATCAATGGTAGAGTGGAGAGCCCAAAAATAAACCCACACAATTATGGTCAAATGATCTTTGACAAGGGTGCCAAGACCACTCAAAGAGGAAAAGAGAGTCATTTCAACAAATAGTATTGGGAAAACCGAGTATCTTCATATAAAAGAATGGAGTTTGACCCTCATATATGTACAAAAACCAATTCAAAATGAATTAAAGATCAAAATGTAAGACCCAAAATTATAAAACTCTTAGAGGAAAACTTCCTGACATTGGATTTGGCAAGGCTTTCTTAGATATGACACCAAAAGCACAAGCAACAAAGGCAAAAGTAGATGAATGGAACTATGTCAAACTTAAAAATTTTTGTTCATCCATGGACACAATCAACAGAGTGAAAAGACAACCTGTGGAATGGGTGAAAATATTTGTAAACCATTTATCTGGTAAGTGGTTAATATCCAGAATATACAAAAAATTCCTACAACTCAACAACAAAAAATAAATAACCCAATTAAAAAATGGGCAAAAGACTTGAATAGATATTTCCCCAAAGAGGATATATGGTCAACAAGCATATAAAAAGATGCTCAACATCACTAACCATCAGAGAAATGCAAATCAAAACCATGAGATGTCACCTCACATCCATCAGGAAAGCTATTATTAAAAAAAAACCAGAATAACAAGTGTTAGTAGGGAAACGGAGAAGGTGAAACCATTCTGTACTATCGGTGGTACTGCATACTGGTACAATCACTACAGAAAACAGTATGGCAGTTCCTCAAAAAATTAAAAATTTACTACCATATCATCTAGTAATCCTACATCTACGTATATACCCCCCCCAAAAAAACTGAAAGCAAGTATCAAAGAGATATTTGCATGCCCATGTTCATAGCAGCACGAATCATGATAGCTGAGAGACAGAAGGAACCCAGACGTCCATCAACAGATGGATAAATGGATAAACCAAACATAGCGTATACATACAGCAGAATACTATGCTGCCTTTAAAAAAGGAAGGAAATCCTGTCACATACTGCAACATGGATGAACCTCAAGGATATTACGCCAAGGGAAATAAGCTGCTCACAACAGCACAAACACTGTATGATTTCAATTATAGGAGGTATCTAAAGCAATCAAAATTATCAATAAAGAATGGAGATGGTGGTCAGCAGGAGCCGGTGGAAGGGGAACAAGGGAATTGTTGTTTAATGGATATGGACTTTCAATCTACAAGATGAAAAAGTTCCAGAGATCTGTTTCACAACAATGTAAATATACTTAACATCACTAAACTATAAGCTTAAAAATGGTTAAGATGGTAAAGCTTAAAACAGGTACTTTTATCATAATAAAAATAATTTAAAATTATGTGAATATAGCCTAATTTATTTAACCATTTCACTATGGTTGGATATTCAAATATTTAAAAATATTGTTTTCAATTATGTGTTTTAAAAATAAAAATCTGGTAACCTAAAACTTTTGGTATCATTTATAATAAAATTACAATACAAAAAGTAGCTCTCTTAATATTTATAATACTTAGCAATGGAAAAGCTTTTTGCACAGGTAAGTACTAAATATGTTTCTGCACTTATGAAATGAAAACGATGTGAAATACAGATACCAAAGGGAAAACTGATTTTACTGTATAGCTAATACATTAATAGTATCACTTCCAGAAAACTGATTAACTCAATGCTAAATATCCTGTCAGATAATATTCCAACACCTTGTTGATTTGTTTTTGTTGGTAATAAGGAGTTTTTTCCACTGAGCAAAATGAACACAGAATGTAAATACAACAGTCATTTCTAACAAAAAATTTTCTTAGACTCTGAAAACTCATCTAGAGGGAAAATCTCTATAAGTTTTAAATTCACAAATTTGGAATCAGACACTGAAGTTCGTTCACCTTTTAAATTACATAGTAACAAAAAGTATCTTCATTTCAACATCATCTTGTGTTCAAGAAGCAAACTGGGATCTAATTGAAATTGAGTACCCTAGCATTACAAAGTGAATTCTACCTATAAAATGGCAAAAAAATGTCTATTTAGCCTTTATTAGCTTTCTGTATCTATTAAAGCTTCCCTCCCCCCACAAAAAAAACTGGTAGCATTTGGGACCTCAACTTAACTTTTCCACCAATTCAGACTTGAACTTTCCAAAGAGGGAAGACAAGATACTTATTAATATTAACTTATTTAATTTCACAGATAATTTTGAAAAATCAAAATTCTTAGATTTTAAAACAGAAGTTAAATACTAAAAAGCAAAGACATACCACTTTAACCAGAATAGCTGACATGTGTCCTATTTGGCCAAAGCTCCTACTTTGGGATTTCTTTCAAGAACATTAACAAGGCAGGGTGGCTCAGTCAGTTAAGCGTCCTACTTCAGTTCAGGCCATGATCTCGCGGTTCGTGAGTTCGAGCCCCACGTCGGGCTCTGTGCTGACAGCTTGGAGCCGGGAGCCTGCTCTGGCTCTCTGCCCTTCTCCTGCTCATGTTCTGTCTCTCTCTCAAAAATGAATCAACTTAAACAAAATTTAAAAAGAGAACACTGACAAGGCAAACTAAGACGGCTGTTTAAATCTTTATATACTTTTTGATTTTTTAAAAATTTACTTGCTCTGCTTATACTTCCAGGAAACAAGATGAAGTATTATTTAAAAACTGAGTAAAATGGTAAACATTTATTCAAAGATAAAGATTCTGGGACGTCTGGGTGGCTCAGTCAGTTAAGAATCTGACTTCAGCTCAGGTCATGATCTCACGGTTCATGGGATGAAGCCCCACAGCGGGCTCTGTGCTGACAGCTCTGTGCTGGAGCCGGCTTTCTTTGGATTCTGTGTCTCCCTCTCTCTCTCTGCCCCTCCCTGCTAGCATTCTCTCTCTCAAAACTAAACTTAAAAAAAGGATAGAGATTCCTATTCATTTTGAAAACTGACTAAATTATGAAATACATTTGTCATTTTATTTTAAAATACTGAATTGTTTCATGAACATTTCCAATTCAGCATTTTAAAAAACAAGCACATAAACAAACACAATTATTACGCGTTAATCACCTTGGGCAATGATTTTATTACATCCCATCGTTGTAAGCAAGGCTGACAGTTTTGCTTTGTTTTAATTGAAGTGTAACTGACATACAACATTATATTAGTTTTAGATGTACAACATAATGATTTGATATTTGTATATATTGTAAAATGATCACAATAAGTCTAGTTAATGTTTGTCAATAATTACAACATTTTTTTCTTGTGATGTGAACTTTTAAGATTTACTCTCTTAGCAACTTTCACATATGCCATATAGTATTACTAACTACAGCCACCATGCTGTACCTTACATCTCATGACTTATTTTATAACTGGAATTTTGTACCTTTTGGCTCCCTTTACCAATTTCACCTATCCCCACCCCTACCCCCCCATCTCTGGCAGCCACCAATTTGTTCTCTGTATCTATGAGCTTGGTTTTTGTTTTCATTTAGATTTCACCTGTGAGATCATAAGGCATTTGTCTTTCTCTGACTTATTGAACTTAGCTTAACACCCTCTAGGATGCATCCATGTTGTCTCAAATGGCAAGACTTCATTCTTTTCTCTCTCTCTCTCTCTCTCTCTCTCTCTCTCTCTCTCTCTCTCTCTCACACACACACACACACACACACACACACACACACACCTTCTTTACCCATTCATCTATGGATGCATACTTAGGCTATTTCCATATACATCTTGGCTACTGTAAAAACTGCTGTAATGAGCATGGAGGTGCATGTATCTTTTTGAATTAGTGTCTTCATTTTCTTCGGATGAATATCCAGAAGTGGAACTGCTATATCATATGATGGTTTCTATTTTTAACTTTCTGAGGCAACTCCACACTGTTTTCCAGAGTGGCTGTACCAGTTTAATTTCCACCAACGGTGCACAAGGTTCTCTTTTCCCCACATCCTCACCAATACTTCTTATCTTTTTGAGAAGAGTCATTCTAACAGGTGTGAGGTAATATCTCATTGTGATTTCGATTTGCATTTCCCTGATGATTAGTGATGCTGAACCTGTTTTCATGTCTCTGTTGGCCATCTGTATGTATTCTTTGGAAAAATGTCTATTCATAGCCTTTGCCCATTTTTAAATCAGATCATTTGGGATTGTTTTTGCTACTGAGTTGCTCAAGTTTTTTAACAAACTATAATGTGCATAACTTTAAAATACTACTATTTAGTTTCACCAGAAATGAGAGGTAATGTGAGAAGAGAATGAGGGGAAGGGAAAGTAGGATTCTGATGACCAGCTTTCCCAGGAATCTTGCTTCTGTTCTGGCTGTCGGCTGCCACTAGCTACAGACTTGTTGAGCAAAACGTGCATCTGTAAAATGAGTTAGCAGGAAGGCTGAAATTCAGACACAGACAGGAAAACATGGTGACATGCATCATCATAATATCTGCCTGCTTTTCTAGGGCAGTCCTTATGTCTGAACAAAGAGATGGAAAATGAAACTAAAACTCAAAATGGTATCATCAGTACTGTTTATTTTCAATACTAATCACTAGTAAGTCCAACTTTATTTGAATGTCACCATTTGTAAGATGGTGCCCATATTTAATAAGTATCTACTATTTAATAATAAATATTAAATAAATATTTAATACATTTCTAACGATACATAGAAATGATTTAATCATTCTTAAAAATAATCATTTGCCTGTGTACACAAGGGGCAACAAAAATATAGAGACATAGGAAGGAATGCTGACATTTTCTTTTTCTACTAATTTTGTGGCTAATTAAAAAAAAATTTTTTCTGTGCTAATCTATTATTTTTAACTCTAAGTTTCACTTTAGAATTTTTATGAGTATTAGAAAGAGTTACAAAAGCAATCTGTTTCAGTAAAATTTTAAATATAATATTATAAAATTAAATTGTGCCAGGAAAGCCAGTAAATCTGTAATAAAATTCAGAACTCTACTATTAGTATAAACTTCAATAATCTATTTTCACCTGGGGTAAAAAGTATTATTAAGTTTACAGCTGGAATATCATTTACTTAAGAAAAAAAGTCTTGTTTATGTTTTACCAGACAGACGTAAGTTTTTCTAAGTCATACTGGCAAATAATTATCTTTTCATGTCTAAATACAATTCTAAACCAGCTCATCTGTTATATCAATACAAGGAAGCACTTTTGTATTATACTGGCTTTAGTGCAATTTTTTAAAAAGCTGCTCAGTGAAGAATTCATTTCTGAAATACAGCTGTCTCCAGAATTATTTGACGTATCTGAACTGAATGCTGGGAAAATTCATTAGCATACCATCATATTTTTTACCTAATCATTCCCTTAAGTCTGTTCCAAAAATGTGAAAGACATCATCTACTTTGGCTTTAGTAAAAATGCTTGAAAAAAAAAAAAAGGATATACAAATCTGTGCTCAACATGAAAACATTTTTTAAAAAGAAGCAAAATACAAAAGAAAACAATTCACAAATAAAATATAATGAAACAACCCCCATGAATAAAATCTCAGTCACAGATTAATTCCTAAAATTCTAAAGCACAGATGATGAAAACAAATGAAACCATTTACTAAAATGAAAAGTGCATATTTAAAGTATAAGAAAAACTTATAGTTGTTATTACTAAATTTACTAAAATTACTATTATTCATAAATTGATCTCTGAAGATATAATAAATATTAAGTCCTTATTTTCTGAACATCACAGCTTAGTGCTCGCTTCAGCAGCACATATACTAAAGCTGAACATCACAGCTTATAGAAGATAAGCAGTATTAGTGCCACAAACAATCAGGCAAGACCTACAGAGGAAAAGTACCAAGATGGCCTTACAGTTTTCCCTAACATACACAGAGAAAATGTCTATAGACTTTTGAGGGTAGAAGAAGAACGTGTGATATAAATAGTTCTGTATCTAGTCAACTGGTCTTTTTTTTTTTTTTTTTTTTTACACTGTAAGTCTACACAACAGTTGGTCTCATGGAGAACACTGGAATAGCTTAGACTTTCTTCTTATAGCAAGCTCAAATTGTATCAGACAACTTTGATCAGTCTAGTCAATTGGCCATTCTTATCCAAAGGCAGAAGAAAGACATTTATAATATTCATTTCTACAAAAACTATTTACTGAGTGCCTACTATGCGCTATATTATACTGTTTCAGATGCTGAAATAAAACAATCAAGAGAAACTACTACATATTTATTTATATTTATTACACAAATATATATATATGGAAAGCATCAGGCACTCACATGTCCTATGCGGAGAACTAAAATAACAAGGGCTACCTTTAGATTAGGTAGTCAGAAATGGGTCCCTCTGACGACATGACTTTTAAGATGAGATGTAAATGACCAGAAGCCTTCTCCTCAAAAGATCATGAAACACTGTACTTCAGGTAGGATTTAGTTTAATTTTGGACTGTTTAAATAAAAAGAAAATGGAAGCAGAGTAGAGAAAGGAAAAAGATACATGATGAGCTCAGAGTAGACAAGGCAAATCATGTAGGGTTTTATAAGCAATGTTAAAAATGTGAATATTATTTTAAGTGGATTTGGAAGCTTCAGCGAGGTTTTAAGCAGGAGAGCACTACGATCTGATTTGTGTTTAAAGGATCACTATCACTCTGGTGGCCTTGTGGAAACTAGATGGTGGCAGATGGGAGGTGTGGGAGAGGAAACAGGGAGACTAGGAGGGTAGAGAAGATGATAAAGAGAAGTAGACAGATGTAGGATATGTTTTAGAGGCAGAGTTGAAGAAACCTGCTAACAGACTGAATGGAATACAAATAAAAGAGAGAAATCAAGGACAATGGCTAGATTTTTGGCTTAGCTAACAGCTTATCAAAATGGGGAAGACTGAGGGAAGAGCATATTTGGGTTGAACAATCAATTTGTGAATTCAAATTATACTATCCCTAATACGTAAAGAAAAATGTATATCATGATATGATCCATTCTATTAATATCTGGTACAAAATAAGCCAATAAGAATGGCAACGACATGGCATAAAAAGACCAACAGCGGGTGCTGAATCCACTGAACATACAGCGGGCACCAAATCCACTTAAATATAAAACTAAGTCCAAATAATTGGTATGTTGTAATTCTTAAAAGATATGCAGACTAATGCACACTCATGCTCCAGTACAATAAAAAAAAAATTCTCAGGCTAAAAACTCTAAATAAACTAACAAATATCTGAAAATTGGGAGATTGAACAGGCAGGAGGATATAAATATGTAAAATTCAACATCTGTAAACCTTGAAGTCAATGACTTTCAGTTCTTAATAAACCAAAAACACACATTTAAGCATGTTATTCAAAGTCTTACAAGCCATCCTCTGTTAAAGAGGGTTTTTTTTTTTTTAATGTTTGTTTATTTTTGAGAGAGAAAGAGACAGGCAGAGTGCTAGTGGGGGAAGGGTAGAGAAAGAGAGGGAGATACAGAATCCTAAACAGGCTTCAGGCTCTGAGCTGTCAGCACAGAGCTCGAAGGGGGTGGGGCTCGAACTCACGAACCATGAGATCATGCATGACTTGAGCTGAAATCAGATGATTAACTGACTGAACCACCCAGGTGCCCCAGCCATCCTCTGTTAAAACTAGACTTTGTACCTTTCAAATTATCAGCAGTAAAAATAAAAGAGACCTCCAGCCATAATATTTTTAAAGCTTCAAAAAACATTAAAAAACAAAAACCACATTAGAAGATCAAACATCTCACTCAACAATAATAGTGATAGACTCATCTATTAAAAGGAGAAAAGATTTAGATAATCTAGGGTTTATAAAATAAAACTCAATATAATTAAGAGAAACATCTAAAAACCAATGAAGTTTCAGAAGGGATTAAAGCAAAACGATAGGCCCAAGTATAGTAGCTCTACCCATTTGTTATACGCCACACAAATATAAACAAAACAGGAAGCTGGCAAGTTCAACGTTTCAAAGAGCACTAAAAATAACAATTTTATCACAAAAAGTATGAAAAACTGTCTGCCAGAGAAAAAATAAATAAGTCCAGTAAAATCAATGGCTTGCGTAAGTATCAACAGTAACTAACTAGAAAGTGTAAGTGGGGGAAAATGTCATTCATAACAGTAAGAAATATCATAAATATGAATTATGTGGCAAGTTATAATACTTTCCTGAAGACCTGAATTTTAAAAATTCTTCCTTTTGTCAAAATGCCAAATTAAATGCTAAATTAATCTCACAAGCATTTTTCTCTTCGATAGAAATGATTTAAGGTCTCCTGAAAAAAATATTATGTAAACAGAAAGGAAATAACTGAAAAACAAAAGCAATGAAGATTATAAAATGCAGTGAAAAGTAAGAGTCATCAAAAACAGGGTAGTAGTGAACAAGGAATAGGAGGAAAAAAACAATCACTGGAACAGAAAACAAAACCCATGGTTACTTGGAAATTTAGTTTATGACAATCAAGGCATTTCAAACCTGCAAATAAAGGACAAGAGTCTGTAATAAACAGCTTTGGGAAACTGTCCAGCCACTTGAAAAAGAACAAACCTAGCTAGGGCTCTCCTTCACCCCTTAGAACGAAATTGTTCCTGATGGGTCAAACATATAAAACATTGGAAGAAAAGAAAGGAAAAAACTAGAGGAAATTACAGTTAAGTAGTTTAGAACTGTCTAGTAGAAAAGGACTACGGAGGAAGAGGGGAATAGAGAAAGGAGGACTGACAAATTTATCTAGGAGGAAAAAAACCACTTCCACACAGAAAAGGAAAGTATCACAAGAGCAGAGTATGAAGAGAGAAGACAAACTGGAGAAAACCTGAAAAACATATGAAGAGTCACTATTCTCAAAGTGCAAATGGCATTTAAAAATCGATAATAAAAGACAATTTGGTAGAATTCAGTAAAACATAACTATAGGCAAAAAAAAATATATGAAAATGATCAAGTACTAAAATCACATTATCAAACATTTATTGAACTTCTATATTATTCTTCTTGGGGAAAGAATTTAAACATTAGTCAATCTTACATATGAATGAACTCTGACATAAGGTCAGCAGCTTTTCAAACAAAGGAATGAGAACTTCCTACCTTTCATTAATTTATGGTTCCAACAATTAATCCCTGTGTGTTAAATAACATCATATGATGATATATGTTTCTTTTTTATGGCTTATTGAGAACTCCATATAGTAGCATTTTAAAAAACACATTCATTAATTCATTATATGAACAATACTCAGAAGTAAGTTGGTTGAGTGTCTGGCTTCAACTCAGGTCATGATCTCACAGACCGTGGGTTTAAGCCTTGCTTCAGCCTCTGTGCTGACAACTCAGAGCCTGGAGCCTGCTTCAGATTCTGTGTCTCCCTCTCTCTCTACCCATTCATGCTATCTCTCAAAAATAAATAGACATTAAAAAAATTAAAAAAAAAGAAGCTATATTCTCAACTCAAGTAAACTGTGCTAAAACAAGCCCTCACTGAGGACAGAGAAGGAATGAACATCTTTATTTCCTCCAAGAACTCAACTCATTCATTATTTGGACTATCACCGTCCCCTGAACATAACTGGAATATTTATTCAAGTGACTCCTCCAGAAGAGGCAAATACTTGCCTAGTTCTGTTCTATTCTATTTGTGTTAGTGACATCACTGGAAATCATTTATTACTTATTAGATAAAACTTAGTAGCAAAACTCTCAAAGAATATCACAATTTCTAATACCCAGGGGGAAAAAAGGATACTGTGCCTTATTTGAAAGCTTATTTTCAAAGCGTTGCAGCATATGCTACCCTCAGTAATATCTCTCTTATGAATCATACACTTAATGATCAAAATATTGTATTTGAAATGCAGAAACATTTTATATGCTCAAATTAAGAAACTGATGTAATTACAGTCACACAATTATTCTACATGTTTAAGTTTATGAAGCAGCAAATGAACAGATCACCAAATATTCACCTACCCGCTCAAAAATTACTACTCTTCATCCCAAAGACATTTTTTGTAGAATTAGAAAAACCTATCCTAAAATTTATATGAAATCTCAAGGGACCCCAGATAGCCAAAACAACCTTGAAAAAGATCAAAACTGGATGATTCACACTTCCTGATTTCAAAACTTACTACAAAGCTACGGTACTCAAAATACTGTGATACTGGCATAAAGACAGACATATGGACCAACAGAATAGAATGGAGAATCCAGAAGTAAGCCCTTGCATATATGATCAAAGATTTTTTGACCTTCAACCAAAAAGATTTTTTACAAGGTTGCTAAGACCATTCAATGGGGAAAGGGCAATCTTGTCAACAAATGGTGCCGGGAAAATGGATATCCACAAGCAAAAAAAACAAAGCTGAACCCTCACCCAATACCAAATACCAAAATTAACACAAAATGATCAAAGACTTAGTAAGACTTAAAACTATAAAGCTCTTAGAATAAAACATAAAGCAAAGCTTACTCACACTAGATTTGGCAATGATTATTTGGGCATGACCAAAGGCACAGACGACAAAAGAAAAAATAGACAAACTGGACTTAACAAAAATTTTTAAATTTTATGTACCAAAAGACATGATCAACACAGTGAAAAGGCAACCCACAGAATGGGAGAAAATATTTTCATATCATTTACCTGATATGGGGTTAATATCCAGATTACACAAAGAACTCCAAAAACTCAACAACAAAGAGACAACCCAATTCAAACATGGGCAAGGACTTAAATAGACATTTCTCCAAAAACGATATACAAATAAGCAAATGAAAAGATGCTCAGCATCACCAATCACTACAGAAATGCAAACAAAAGCTACAATGAGGTACCCCCATACCCATTTGGATGACTGCTATAACAAACAAAACAAAACATAAAAATAACAAGTGTTGGTAAGGATGTAGAGAAATTGGAACACTTGAACATTGTTGACAGGAATGCAAAATTGAACAGCCACTGCAGAAAACACGGTGGTCCCTCAAAAAATTAAAAATAGAATTACCATATGATCAAGCAATTCCACTTCTGGGTATACACTCAAAAGAAAAAAAGCATGTATGGAAGAAATATTTATATGCTCATGCTCATACAGGAGCATTACTCACAACAGCTAAAATGTGGAAACAACCCAAGTATCCATCAATAGATGATTGGATAAATAAAATGTGGTATATACATTCAATGGAAATGTTTAGTCCTGAAAAGGAAGGAAATTCAGACATATGTGACAACTGGATTAGTCCTGAGCCTTGACACTATAGTAAGTGAAATAGGCCAGTCACAAACACACCAATACTGTATGATTCCATTTACATGAAGCATTCGGAGTAGGTAAATCACCAAGACATAAAGTAAAATGGTGGTTGCCAGAGGCCAGGAGGAGGAGGGAAATGGGAAGTTATCATATAATGGGTATAAAGTTTAAGTTTTACAAGATGAAAAGAGTCCTGAAGATGGATGGTGGTGATGGTAACACAACATCATGAATGTCATATTTTATAACACTGTACATTTCAGTGCACTTAAAAATGGTTTTGATGCTAAATTTTCTGTTATGTGTATTTTACCACAATAAAAAAACTGGAGGGGTGCCTGGGTGGCTCAGCCAGTTAAGCGTCTGACTCTCAGTTTTAGCTGAGATCATGATCTCAGGGTTTCGTGAGTTCAAGCCCCATGTCAGACTGTCACTGCAGAGCTGGTTGGGATTCTCTCTCTCCCTCCCTCTCTGCTCTTATTCTGCTCACGCTGTCTCTGTCTCCCTAAAAATAAATAAATGAACTTAAAAAAAAAACTACTACTTCTCTCATTAGAAACTCGTAGGTTATCAAAATAACAAAATTATTTCACGTTTTACAAAGTTTTGTTTTCAAAGCAAATAAGTCTGTTTTTTTATTTTTAAATTTTTTAAAGTTAATCTCTACACCCAATGTGGGGCTTGAACTGACAACTCCGAGATCAAGGGTCACCTACACTACCAACTAAGCCAGCCAAGCATCCCTATTCAGTATGTTTTAAAGCAAACAGCCTTCTGATACACAGAAGTGTTGGAAAAAAAAAAAAAAAAGAAAGAAAAAAGAAAAGCATTAGGCTAACACCAGAATTATTAAACCTAAATCAACCAGCCAAGGTGTAGCTGACATATAAAATACCATTATCCTATATATTGTCAAATATCTCACCCCATCAATGAATACTTTCTTAATTAAACTCTCATAAGAGCTAAAACTGAAGTTCAAATATTTCACAACCTTAAAAAATTACTTTAACAATGTCAATATGTCTTCCAATTTTTGAATGTACACGTTTCAAATTTTATTTCACAACAAACTTCACATCAAACTCATCTTTAACTAACAACCTCCAATGAGATTTAATGTAACCATATTGGAGATATTCTACTGCCCTGACAACATAAAGATTTCATTCTTGGAAGAAGGGAAATAAGGAAAAAAATATAAAAAATGTTTTTTATATTTATTTATAAACTACACTAGAAAAGTGTTCAAAAATTGTCTTAAGAGTTTTAATACATACCAGGCTCCAATTTGATAATTTTTACTGCAGCCAACTCTCCTGTATGAATATTTCTAGCCTAAAATGAAAATAAAAATGTTTTTAAGTTTGTTAATTATATAAAAGTATGTGACACTATGTTCACTAATTGCTTAACAACCATGCTTTTAACTAAACACAAAATCTTTATTTCCAATAAAATGAGTATATTCATTTTTGCATCAAAGAAAAATATAGAAAAGATACACACACACACACACACACACACACACACACACACACACAGTTAGTGACCTTTAGTCCCACCACTCAAAAATGGCTATTGTCTTTTCTCTCTTTTTTTAAAGTTTTATTTATTTATTTTGAGAGAGAAAAAAAGGATGTGCACGCATGAGCTGGGGAGGGGCAGAGAGAAAGGGAGAGAGACCATCCCAAGTAGGTTCCATGCTGTCAGTGTGGAGTCTGATGTGGAGCAAAGTCACCAACTGAGATCATGACCTGAGTGGAAACCAAGAGTTGGATGCTTAACCAAATGAGCCACTCAGGTGTCCCCAAAAGGGCTACTGTCTTTTCTTTATACTAGAAATAATATTTTTGTTAATTAAAAAATACTCATTGTTTTTATATATTCTGTAAGTATAATAATAGATCATTATGGGAAAATCTAGAAACCAAGTCATCCATATCTTACTACCCAGGAGAAAAAAGTTAACATATAGATAGTGTGCTTCCTTTTTTGCCCCGTGTAGATGCACGTGTATGTGCTGTAGAAGATGATGCCATCACAGTTTTCTACAATGTGATTTGTAATGCTGCATAATTTTCTACTGACGGGATAAAGACTGTATTTCAGTAATCTCCATCTGAACATGGAGAATTTTAATATTATTCTGTAGTTATAACTAGAGAGATTAATATATCTTAGCTTTGTATCTATCCACAGCCTTATTTCCTTTAGATAAATTGCTAGAAAAGAAACTATTCACTACTTAACAAAATGTCATGCCAGACTTATTATAAGTAGTGCTGCAATGATTAGTGTGCAAATATTTTGGCACATATCAGAATTTATCATTGAGGCAACTTACAAGTGTAATTGTTCGGTCAAAGGTATGTGGATTTTAACATTTATTTACTTTTGAGAGAGAGAGAGAGAGAGAGAGAGCGAAAGGGGGAAGGGCAGAGAGAGAGAGAAAGAGAGAGACAGAGGGAGACACAGAATCCGAAGCAGGCTCCAGGCTCCATGCTGTCAACACAGAGCCCGATGCAGGGCTCGAACCAACAAACCGTGAGATCATGACCCGAGCCGAAGTCGGATGCTTAACCGACTGAGCCACGCAGGCTTCCCAAAAGGTATGTGGATTTTAAATGAATATATTGCCATATATTGTTTTTATAATATATGAATTTATACTCTCACAAACCTTGGATGTGAAATCTGTATCTGTCAAGTTCTACTGTAGGTACAAATTTGTATTCTGTCCTTAAAATATCTTTCTCCATGCTATACATTACTTTAAATGGCCACATAATAGTCTATATAATCATTCTCCCTTATTGCTAGACATTAAGAACGCCACACGTAGTCTTTTCATTATTTAAGGTTATTTTTTTCAAATGGATTCTAGGGCTGGACATTAACTAGGTCTAAGGGTATGAACATAAGCATTTAAGGCCAGGGGCTCTGGGGTGGTTCAGTCAGTTGGGCGTCCGACTTTGGCTCAGGTCATGATCTTGTGGTCTGTGGGTTTGAGCCCCGTGTTGGGCTCTATGCTGATAGCTCAGAGCCTGGAGCCTGCTTCGGATTCTGTGTCTCATTCTCTCTCTGCCCCTCCCCCACTTGTGCTCTCTCTCTCTCAAAAATAAATACATGTTAAAAAAAAAAAAAAGGCGATTTAAGGCTATCAACACATACTGTCAAAATAGTCCAAAAGCATTGTACCATTATGTTGTCACTGTGAATATGAGTGCTCATTTTCACTACACCCTGTGGCATACCATATGTGGAAATGCACTTTAATAATTTATGACACCTTTCACTAACTATGTTAGATTCATATGTACATTTTCATACTTAGCATTAAAAATAAGGAAGGGGCATATCATAAAACAGGAATGTAAAATTATACCAATTTGCTGGATTAAATAAGTCACATTATAAGAGGAAAGAGGAAAAAGGAAAAAAGGGAAAGGAAAAGAAGAATGTAGGGAATATAGCCTTCAAAGGAATACTTTTAGATATGACATATAGAAGATGAGAAAAATAATAGAATGGGGGAGAGGGGTACAGAAGGAAAATCACAAACAGAAAGGAAGAAGTAAAAAAGGATTTTCTACAGCAGAAGTCTCAAATATTTTGTGACAAGAAGTTCATATTTTCCTCATCTCTCATGGTAAAGAGTGTAAGGAGGGGTTTGGCAAAGAGTGAACAGACATTTTAACTCCCCCCATATAATTTACCTCTCCCCCAAATGCAAACGCATTTGGAGAAATGGGAACAGGTCAGCCAAAAACTTCAAACCGTAACTACCCTCTCCTCTTTCTTGCCCTTGAACAAAAGAATTGTCTGTTAGTGTCAGGTCTTGTCCCAGTTCCTAAGATCTTTCAGCATTTCAGTCCTCCCATGGGTTATAGAAAATTATGTGCATATAGATTTAGGCTGTCCACTGCTCAACTTTTCACATGCCAGCAAGATTCCAGTACAGAAAACATGGCCAGAAGTTATAAAATAAGTAGTAATAATTACCTCTTGGGAATCTTGTTCAGTGGGTTTTAAATGTGTATTAGAAGACAAATTCCATGATAATGATGCATTATATTTGTAATTTGTAATTATACTTTGGAGGAACTCTCATATTCATTAATTAATTCTATTAAAGACACAGCTCAGTAGAGTTGGGAAACTTGCCCAAGGCTATGCCTGCTGGCCAGGGGCAAGAGAAGGAGTTAGAACCTAGTAACTATATTGTGATGTCAAGGTTTCACTGCTTCTTTCAACAGATGAGAACTTTTTAAATCCAACAGGTATGAGAGGAAAGTATTAATTTCATAATATTTAATAGACTTCAGGGGTGACTTTTGTTGAAAATAAATGAAAATAAATGAATCATATTTTACATTAAATTATTTCCTATAATGGTTTCTAATATAAGAGTTGTGAATTCTTACATATCTGAAAGTCTTAAATAATTTGAGACTTGAATTTGACCCAAGGAAAAATATTATTAATTATTTTAAATAATCTGGAAAAAGCTTTCCAAAATGTTTAAAATCCATCTTAGAGGATTGGGAAAAATATCAACTGACAAGACTCAACTAATTCTTCTTGTAAGGCTACTGCATTATAATCTGGCAAACATAATCCACTTTCATCCCTGCATGTTGATACATTTCCTGGTTTTCCCTCTTTCCATATCTAAGTGATAATTTTTTAAATTTCACTGGAATCTTATAGAAAACAGAAAAAAATCTATGGACATATGGTGAAAGTTTACACAGTGGAAAGAAAAATTTAAGTGTAAGAGACATAGATGGCACAAGAAAGTAACATATATGTACACTCACAAAAAATGACAGTTGAACCATTCAAAGTTCTAAAATTCAAGTAAGGAATGAAATGTTTAACTCATGTGACAGTGATAGATGCTGACATATCTCCAGCAACAAAACATTGTCAGGGTATTCATTACTCCAGTTTTCCAAGCAAAACAGGCATTAGGGCAATGCACTCTGCCAGTCACTAGAAACCAAAAGAAAATATGAGCCCATACTTCACAATTACAGACTCTCAAACGAGTGCCAACAGCATGAAAAGATCTAATATGCTTCTCTGTGAGTGTGAAACAATTAATTCTGATTTTAATCAGATTAACCAGAAGCAAAGGACTTGGTCTCTTACTTAAAAACACTGTCCTCATTCTGGTACATTCTCTTTCCCCTGCCCTTCTCCACATTAGCCTAGTTCATTTAGATTTCTCCTTCATGAAGCAATTTAGGTATCACCTCCTCCAGGAAGTCTTGCCTGATATCCCAAGGCTGGATGAAGTATGCTCTCTTCTTAGCTCTGGGCATGATGCTATAAAGAACTGTGCCATAGGCAGATGCTCTAAAAAGTTGTTGAATGGACAATTAAGACTGTAGGAACATTATTACTCTCTTTACTTAAAAAATAAGGATAAAATATTAAAATCCTCCACATCTAGACAGTGCTACGAAACTGACAATATACTGCTTTAAATGATCTTTTATTTATGTTGATTCATTTTCAATTTTTATTATGATGCATTAAATGAAGTACTTTGGAGAAAAATTTTATTTGTAAAAAAGTACTACAAAGTAATATTTTGTTTTAAAAAAGTCAATTATAAAATGGCAGTCCCTCTCCTCCCCATTTCATCCCCCTGAGGTAACTACTGTTAACAGTTTAGCGTATATCCTTCATGACTTTTAATTAGGTTGATTCTCAAGAACACATATACTGACAGTTTAGTAGTTTCTTACAAAGCTAAACATAGTCTTTCCATATGATCCAGCAATCCCCACTTTTGACATTTACTCAATTAAGTTAAAAACTTAATCCACACAAAAATCTGTACAAGAATGTTTACAGCAGGTTTTATTCATAATTGCCCAAACTGGAAGCAATTTAGATGTCCTTCAACAGATAATAATAAACAAATTATGGTACATTCATACAATGGAATATCATTTAGTGATAAAAAAATGAGCCGTCAAGCCATGAAAAGATATGAACCTTAAATGTATACTGCTAAGTGAAAGAAGCCAGTCTAATACCATATGATTCCAACTACATGACATTCTGGAAAAGATAAACTAATAATACAGGGATCAACGTCAAGATAAAACTCTAGAGAGAAAAAAGAACAATGGTTTCCAGGGGCTGGAGGAGAGAGTGAGGAACAGGTAAAGCACAGGGAGTTTTTAGGGTGGTGAAACTATTCCATGTGAAACTGTAATGGTAGATACATGTCACTATGTATCTGTCAAAGCCCATAAAACTACAACACAGCAAGTGAATCTTAATGTAAAGTATGGACTATGATAGTAGTATATCAACACCGGTTCAATAATTATAATAAATGTACCACACTGATGTAAGATGCTAATAAAAGGAGAAACTGTGTGGGTACGTGGGTAGCTGGGGGTAGATGAAAGTCTACATACTATCTGTTCGTTATCTGTAAATATGAAACTGTACTAAAAATTAAGTCTATTAGTTACTTTTTAAAGAATACATATAAAACTATCTTTTTAAGTATATACTTTCAGACACATTTAGAAGTCAATTTTTATGATTAAAATCAACATAAATATGTTGTTTCAATTTAATAAAACCAAAATAAAGACACAAGGATAAAGGACACCTTGTTTTGTGTTTTTTTTTTTTTGTTTTTTAGAGATTCTGAGGCGCTCAGAAAGAAACAGCTCCTTGGAAGATATGAACTGCAGAGCCAAATAAAATAAAGATGGTATTTTAAAATTCAGCTATACAATGCAGAAGCCAAAATATACACAGTGACAGAAGTAAAGAGTAAAGAAAAAATATATACTAAAACTCCCACTTATAAGATAAATACTTAAACGCCCGTCTCCACTTTGAAGACATCTGTTCTCCCCAAATGAAGAACTGATGGGCAAATTTTTGTACTCTGTAATTTTCCAGCTGGATTTTTAAAACAGAGAGCAGTACCAGGCTCTTTTATAATAAAAGGCAAAGAGGCTTTCAGGAAAAAAAAAAAAAAGATCTAAACAGAGACTTACAGATTGAATTTACTAAAGAGATCTTTCAGAAGTTTAACTATATAATTTCACACTATAATCCAGAAGAGTCATACATAATACTGGTTTTTGAAATCCAACATTTCCCTCCAACAAGTTAAATGTGATATTCTCAAGTATTTTTGTTTTCAACTTTAATACACAAGAATGTGAAGATCCTGCATTATGTTTATAAAAGGAAGTAATGGAAGTACCATGGTACCGCTACAAAAAGGACCTAAATATATTTCTGATTCCTGTTTATTTTAGTAGGTTACTGATATTTGCTATGTTCAGTCTTAGAAGTATACTAATCACCCAGAACTCTAATATTACTATAGCTTATCTATTATTTAACTCTTAATTAGGAATTGAAATTACTGGGTGGGAAAAGATAAACTAATAATAAATGGGATTAATATCATGATAAAATCCATGAAAGAACCCTTCCTGTTAAATTAAGTTTCTATTCTCATTGCCAATGCATTTCCCTTTAACCTCTTAATCAGCATTTCCACGTCAATTTACTACCAGTGAAGTATTTTAACGCAAACTCTCCTGTCTTGGATTTTTTAATTCATAGTAAAAGTTACCCTGAGATTTCCATTTGCACAAAGGGGGGGGGGGGAAGTAAAGATGCTGAACTTCCTAATTCAGCCATTTCTATTTCAACAATACCATGCAGCTGCCAGTTTTATCAGCTATGAACTTCTTCATATGCTGTGAAATTTTTAAGGTGACTAAAAATAAAGGAGAAGTCTTGTGTCTAGACATTTAACCTACAAGTTTTCAAGGAAGAATAGGAAGATATGACTTAATAATGAACATTACACCTCCGTAATCATTAAGTTAGAAGAGAATTTTTTTAAATTAAGTCAAAAAATGAAACATAAGTAATGACAGTCACCATGAACATTCAGCTCTTATATGCAACTTTACTGTTCTTCATATTAGACCCCTCATCCTATCTCCAATTAACTTCCTTCCAGCATATATTTAGGCCACAAAACTTTTCTGTAAGGCCAACTGGGAGCACCAGTTTTAAACATGCTCCCTTCCTCCAAAAATATTCTCTAACAGAACAGAAAATCCAGACATCTCAAAATTTAACAAGCTATCTCTAGGGACCAGTGATTATTCCTCAGAATCAGGATTAAACATCCTAGATTTAAGAATATGAACTATGGGGAGCCTGGGTGGTTCAGTCGGTTGGGCATCCAACTTCAGCTCAGGTCATGAGCTCATGGCTCATGAGTTGGGCTCTGTGCTGACATCTCACAGCCTGCTTTGGATTCTGTCTCCCTCTCTCTCTCTCTCTGCTTCTCCCCTGCTTGTGCTCTCTGTCTCTCTCTCTCTCAAATGGAAATAAATAAACATTAAAAAAAAAAAAAGAATATGAACTATGATACAAAAGTAGCAACACAGCATCTATAAGGTTTAAAGAATACAAAGTCCTGGTTTATCCACAAAAGAAGTAAACAATTATGTCATAGTCTATAAAACCTTTATACCTAAATCTTTATGGAACATTGTTTTTGACTGGTTCAATTCATTGAACAAATACTACTGAATACCTACTATGTGCCAGGTACTGTTGATACTGGAGATTTAGTGAAAGAAAACAGTTCCAGGCACCTGGGTGGCTCAGTGGGTTTCGCATCCAACTCCTGATTTCAGCTCACACCATTGTTCGTGGGATGCAACCCCACATCAGGCTCTGAGCTGACAGCACAGAGCCTGCTTGGGATTCTCTCTCTCTCTCTCTCTCTCTCTGCCCCACCCCTGCTCGTGCGCATGTGCGTGCACATGTGCATGCGTGTGCATGCTCTCTCTCTCAAAATAAATGAACATTAAAAAAGAAAAACAAAAACAGTTCCTGCCTTCCAAGACTTTTATCAGTTGGAGAGAGATGAAAGTAAAGAGTACCATACAGTGTGAGAAATGCTCTCAAAGGTGATACAAGACAGCACAGCGGGGGGTTCTGAGCCCACTCAAAGCTGGCTGGAGAAAGCTTCCAAGAGAAAGTAAGTATAAGCTGAGACCTGGTAAGAAACATTGGGGTTAGGGGGGCACGGTATGACGGTGGTGGTGGTCATAAGTGATTATGGAAGAATTCCAGGCAATGGTGTAAAGACAGGAGAAAATATGGGCATCTCAAAGAAGTAAAAATATCTTGTGTTAAGGGAACCTAAGAGGGAATGGTAAGACATAAGATTCCTCTGAAGCTTAGGACAGACTGTTTCACTCACTATTCTCTTGTAGCTACCATCTACTACTTTCTTGGTCACCCCTTCCTTGTTCATTTAAGATTTTATAGCCCCTGGTTCACAGTCTTCCTCTCTACCCCTTCTCTTGCCTCCAAGAGAAGTCTTAGAGACTTCAACATCAGATTTACTTCCTGACTTTTCATTGACCTCCTATCTGCATCTTGATTTCAAATACTATACATCCTGATGATGACCTATCCTTTCAGCCCACTAGTCCTTCTGTTCTTATCAAAGAATTCCCCTAGGGCTACCAGGCTACCAATTACGTCTTAATTCCCCACACTCTCCCTAAACTGTCAGGGTTCCATGGCCTATCATTCCACTGACAGTCACTCTCTTACAAATATCCTTAATTTCTTTCCCATCTTCCCCTCTGTCACAGTAGCCTGGCAAAATCCAGGCATCAGATTAAACCCAATCATCCACTAATTCCATACTGGTTTTGAATAGCTAAATGTTGTTGGGGGAAAAAATTTGCAAAATCATGTCAGCTGGTCTTGTTTTCAAATCATAACACAGATCTCAAACTATAACTTCTCTAGTAGGTTTGACTTTCCACTCTTCATAAGGACTATTTTACTCCTCTTTCTTTAAACCTTCAATAATGCCTCAGCCTCTTTATTACTCCCTCTTCTCTTACCTATCCTGAGTGATGATGGAATTTCACCTTTTCTTTATCTAAATTCTCCTATGTAGTCTATGGCTTTAACAACCATCTCTAGGACAAATCTCTCCTTACTCAGCTCCAGACTCCTAAAGCCAGGGAAATCTGCCAAGCATCTCAACCTTAACATGTCTAACACAGAACACTTGGTTATCCCTGCTCCATAAACCCATTCATCCCTATATCTTCCCAATCTAAATAAAATGAACCGCATCCACTCAGTTCCTTAAATCCAAAACCCAAGGTCCTTCTTCATTTCTTTCCTTCACATTCTTCACATCTGATATATCAGCAAATCCTGATGGCTTAAAAATATAAATCAAATCCATCTACTTCCTTTTACCTCCTCTGCTATACTCTAGTCCAAGCTTGTCTCCATTAGAAACTGGTAAATTATTTAATGTGAAATGCAAAGAAACAGCAAGCCTAGGATAACCCCTACTTTCTGGAATGCACAACTGAGCAGACAGTGTGCTCCCATTCACTAAAATGACAAATATAGGAAGATGAACACGTCTTATGGGGGGAGACAGGAAGGCAGTGAAGGGGCATAGATGAAGGGCTCATATTTGAACATATTTAAATTTTAGGTTCCAATGGAAACCTATCAACTAGTGAGAATGTGTAAGCCACTTAATAGATACCTCCTGAAGCACAAGAGCTAACCTGGATTTGAGCCAGATTTGGGCATCATTGACATTACTGAGTCCAAGCAGTTAGATGAGATTACTTAGGAAGAAAATGGAGAATAAGAAAAAAATAAAGTCAAGAATAGAATGCTAAAAAATTACCCACATTAAGGGATAGTGAAAACAGACAAAACTACAACTAAAACCACTCCAGAGATACTATTCTATTAGAAGCTCAGGAGAAACTCCTAGAAATCATCAATTCAACTTCTCTCTGAAAAATAATTCTCTTCTACTTAGTCTAAATACAGAAATCATTTGGTCAATGTGATATTCATTTTTAAGATAACTTTAGTTGTATGAAGGCTTTTTTATGATAAGCAAAGTCTACTTTCCTATAGTTTCTCCTCAGTGGTCCCAGTTTTGGTCTGTGAGAGAATACTGATTTAGTATATTTTTCCTGCTGTGACAAATTTCACATATCTAAATTACTAATTTATTCAGTAAATATTGAGTCCCTATGGCAGTCAGGGGCTAGGTTCTAATTTTAACCCTCCTCAGGAAAAAAAATATATATAAAAGCTCCCTTCTAACTACAAACATCCAACCCCTTCAAAATGCAACATACAGATTCATCACCATTCCCATCATTCCAGATACTATGTACTTTGACTAAGTGCTCAGAGTTTGATATCCAACAAAAATGACAGCAGTTGTAACATTAGATTCATAGCATTAAAGATTTTTTTGAATTTCTATAAACTTATGATACTTTTAGAATTTAAAAATAAATGTTGAAAATGTTATATTCAAAATAGAATGCAATACTTTATCCTTTGACAATAGCAAAGTAAAGTGCTTCATTTTATTTCTATCATAAATCCTTTCAGGAAAAAAGGGAGGTTATAAATATTAGATATTTTATACACTATGTAAGTTGTTATATAAATTTCAAGGAAACTGGTTCCAATAGACTATCAAATTTATGGGAACAAAATATAATAAGGGTAGATTCACTTATAGCCTAAACTCCACATGAAAATTTAAAATAAAGACTAGTCATTCATTATTTTAATATTTTTCTCAGTGAGGGGTACCCAGGTGGTTCAGCTGGTTAAGCGTCCAACTTTGGCTCAGGACATGATCTTGAGGTTCTTGAGTTCAAGCCCCGTGTCGGGCTCTGTGCTGAGAACTCAAAGCCTGGAGCCTGCTTCAGATTCTGTGTCTCCCTCTCTGTCTGCTCCTCCCCCACTCGTGCTCTGTCTCTCTCTCTCTCAAAAATAAACATTAAACAATTTTAAATTTTTTTTTCACTGAGCACCTCTCATGCATCAGGTACTTTAGATAGGCAGGTAATATTGCTGGAGCAAGAGCAAAGAATTACAGAGATTTACCTGCCCTGTTTGAGTTTCAATGGGACAGATTTTAGATAGCACCTAAAAAGGAACTGACTGCTTCTAAACATAGTATGTCCTTACTGTATAAATAAGTTAAATGACTATTTGTCAAGGATAGGTTATGGGACACAAGCACTGTGGGACAGGTTTCTGCCAACTCACCAACTCCTTAATTTTTGTGGAGTAAGTATTTCCAAGCTGCCTTCCACACACAGTTATACAGGTCTAGACAGGTGCTCCTGCTGCCATAGAAAGAGACTGTATTGCAGGGTTTCCCTGAAGACATATTACCAGGCAGACAGATTCAGAGCCTGAGGCCTTCCTGTTTAGGTCACTCCAAATCTGGCCACATGACTTAGATCTCAGGACACACTAAAGACTTAGCCTGTCAGGACACTTACTTGTCTGTGAAAACTGTTTTCCTAACCCTTTCTTGGAACAGATTGATTTTATTAAAAGGAGACTTTCATCCAAAAGATTACCTAAATTGAATTAATTATCTGCAAGTCCTAATGGCAAAGAAAAAAAAGGGCTTGTGTCAAGATTACAAGAGGTAGGGAATCACTGTTGGTGGGTGCAATGTTTTTGAGGAATAACTGGTCGAAACTCACTAAAACTTCAAAAAGCTTAGAAAATTTAATTCTAGAAATTTACTTAAAGAAACAATATTCTTTATTTGTGTGTTAAGAATTTGTTCAAGGACACTGTTCACAGCACTGCTTATAATAAAGAAATACTGGAGACAGTCTACTTGTTCAACAATAATGAATTAACAATTATACAATGATACAAGTAATACATAAATATAAAATGAGTAGATTTACTAACATAAAAAGTTTGTGATATATTATTTTTTAATGTTCATTTATTTTATTTTATTTTTTTAATGTTTATTTATTTTTGAGACAGAGAGAGAGAGAGCATGAGCATGGGAGGGGCAGAGAGAGAGGGAGACACAGAATCTGAAGCAGGCTACAGGCTCTGAGCTGTCAGCATAGAGCCTGATGCGGCGCACGAACCCATGAACCCCGAGATCATGACCTGAGCCGAAGTATGATGCTTTACCCACTGAGCCACCCAGGCGCCCCAATGTTTATTTTTGAGAGAGAGCACGTGCGTACAAGGGAGACACAGAGAGAGAAGGAGACAGAGAATCTGTAGCAGAACTCTGCACAGAGCTGATGTGGGACTCAAACTCACAAACTGTGAGTTCATGACCTGAGACGAAACCAAGAGTCGGACGCTTAACCAACTAAGCCACCCAGGTGCCCCTGTGATATATTATTAAATGAAAAAAACTGAATTATCATACATATATATACACACACACACACACTATATATATGTAACATATTGCATGTGATTCTGTGTTTTTATATACTATGATGTATGTATATACTGTTAATGTTAGCTTTTAAAAGTCTACAAAAATATCTACAGCAATGTTTATCTTTTGGTAAAGAAGATAGAGGTAATTTTTCATTTCTTCCTATATCATAGTTTTCTAAAAATGGGTATGTTGCTTAAAATGTATTTTAAAAATAAAAGGTAGGAAAGAAGGCTATTTCTGCCAAGGCAAGGAAGAGAGAGGCACAATAGGAAGGAAGGCAAATCCTTCCTACCCTTGGATCTATGCTACTGCAGAAATAATAATAGGAAATTATTCCTGGAAAAAAAACTGCTAAGAGACCCAAGCATCCCCATCATCTAATACAATTAGTAGCTGAAAAACTTAAAATGTAAAAGTTGTTAATAATTTACTGAGGGGCACCTGGGTGGCTCAGTTAAGTGGCTGACTCTTGATTTCGGCTCAGGTCATGATCTCACAGTTCAGTTTGTGAGTTTGAGCCCCACATCCGGCTCTATGCTGACAATGAAGAGCCGACTTGGGATTCTCTCTCTCTCCCTCTCTCTGCCCCTCCCCCGCTTGCACATGTGCATGCATGCATGCACGCACTCTCTCTCTCTCAAATAAAGAAATAAACTTAAATAATTTATTGAAAGTTACATCTGTTAAAATAATTTAAGACACGCTTACATTGGATTCTCCCTGATACTGGTAAGGACTAAAAAAGTGGGGCAGGACAGCACAGGACACCTAAAAAAGGAGGTACACGTGTGTGCGAAATAACACACCGGTTCACAAGACAACACTAAAAGTCACATCCTTCTCAGGCAGTCCTGTTTACCTTAAATTAGAGGCACACAGAAGTAACTAGCTAATGCTATCTGCCTGAAATAATCAGTGTTTTGTTTATTTTAATTTATAATAGCATTATATAATACAGTCTATGGGACTCAGTTAACCTAGATAACAATCACCATGAGTCTAAAGGTCAGACAAAATGAGGGCAAGAAAAGGCACAGTAAGAAGAGTGTCCCAACAACCAAAAAAAGGACAGACTTTCTTTTTAGTTATTTACATTGTAGGGTGGCTGTGAGCCGAGTCATCTTCATAGTAAAGACAAATCAACCTTGGGTTCCGATTTGGAAAATATGATGGTAAGAGTAACGACCAGGAGGGGTAACCAGGAAAAAGTGCCTCTTAAAACTGGTGCCGAGAACTGAAGCTTACACGTACATTCAAATCCATCCAAAAAATCCCTCATCTCTAAGCAGAGGAGTGAGGCCACGAAGTCTCATCTGACCATAATTTGTACAGAGCTTATTATGTGGTGGGCAATGTGTTAAGAGCTGTGTGTGCAGCAATGAATTTAAAGGTACAGTGCCGAGGCAGCTTGGTATAGTAGAAACAACAGAGATTATAGAGTCAGAAGAGCTAGATTCAAATCCTCAGAATGCCGCTTACTAACAGTAAGATATAGGACAAATAGTAAGTTTTTTCTTGGGTAAACTAGAAATAACATACCTGTCCCTACTTCATAGGATTATTTTTAAAAAACAAATAATATACTGATTATGGGAGAGCTAAACAAACATTAGTCACTCTTAGTCATTTTAATCTGATTTCGTTTTTGTAAAAATGTTGGAAGGTAGGGGCCAGTATGATTCATGGGCCCAAACACCTCCAAGGATAGATCAGGTTATCCGCCTGGTTTCCCAATTCATCTTCTCAAAATCTGAGTGGGAGATGATGACATTTAACAGAAATAGAGATATGTTTGACCTAAATTCATCTTGCCCTTTACAGAGACTTATCTACACTAACTTAAACAGTACTTCACATAACTGGAGAGCACTAGCCTTCTAATAACACTCAAATGTACAAATAGTCCAATACAGCCAAGTGAAAGTGCCTGCTCCAATTTATCTCAACTTGGACTAAGTTCTCAAATTGACAACAAAGCCCTGAAAATACATGTTTTCACTTGTTAATAAGCTTCATGTTTCTCTTCCTGTGTATTTGGTATGAAACCACAATTTAAACCTGAGAAGTGAAACTTTTGTAAATTTTGAAAGCAAAACTAGAAAAGAAATCTAAGTCAATCTGCAGTCTATCCCATTTTATCAACAACACTGGAAATGATGGATAAAGTGAAAATGGTAAACCTATGTAATAAAAATAACAAGAACACTAAAATGTATTATAAGCCTAAGGTGAAGGCTATATCCACAGGTCAATTCTGGAAACAGAATTTATATACCTGCACCAGTGATGGCACTGTTTTATGTCTATCTTCACCAAGATGAAAGTATTTTAAAGACTTCTTTTATAGTTCTCAAAACATTTCTATGAAGACAGAAAAGAGTTTTTAAATAATTTGTCTTCAGCCATGATCCAGAGCATCACATCTACTGTCAGAACCATATTCTTTTTTTTTAGGTAGTCATAAAATAAGCCTACTTCTGCACAGTAAGAAAAACAAATACTAAATACGATTTAACCAGATGATTTATAAAATAGTAAACATCCATAACAGTATACTTCACCTTAATAACACATTTTATTTTCACATAACCTTACAAAATATTTAATTGTTATTGAACTTGATTTAATTAAAATCACAATGATCTGTACTCTTGCACCAGCCAATAAGTGGTATGATGGCAATGCCATGTCTTAGTTCTAATTCCTGACCCTTAAGTTTACAATTTAGCAGTATAGATAGGGTCAGGTGATTCAGTAAGGCAGAAATATTTAAGACTTCCTCTGATTACACAGATATTCACCTGGCTAGGTCCTCGTTTGCTTCAAGTCTTTGCTCAAATCTAACCTTTTCAATGAGGTGGACCCTGAAGATCCTCTTAGAATTCCCCAACCTGACCCCTCCATACCATCCTGGCAATCCTGATCCCCCTTAACCTGCTCATCTTTTCCTTCTTTCCATATCGTTAATCACCTGCTAACATATTACATAATTTTTATCATGTTTATTGTCTCTCTCTCCTACTAGAATCTAAGTTCCATAAGAGCAAGAATCTTGGTCTTCCTCTTCACAGACCCCAAGGCCTCAAAACAGTATCTGGCACATAAGAGGCCCTCACTAAATACTGGTTAAATGTTAAATACACCTTTCCACCCTGTCATCACCCTGCTCCATCCCAGCTCCCCATTGATCAATGTGCCTCAGCCTAACCATACTCATAGGAAAACAAACAGAGCTGGAAATCTATGGAGGCTCTACTTTAGAGCAGAAGAGGGAGAGAAAAAAAGGGGGAGGGTAGAAGAAAGGGAGGGAAGGAGACTTTAAAAGTATTCCCCATCTATGTCCCTGATAACCCCATCCTAAGTTTGCCCTTAATCTTTCTAAATTTTCAGTACCTCCCAAATTCTTTGTCTTGATTTTATTCCCTGTGGAATTGTGTCTCAAAATTCAGCAACACTCCTGGTCACTTGGGTGATAAAACAATCCTGAAGAATAATAACTGAAAAGCTATAATCATTCTCAATGGGAGGAAAAAAACAGAAGCAGTGGAAGAAACTGCTGGAAGAAGCAGTGGAAGAAGTCTGTCTCATTTCTTTTTCCTTTCATAGCTAAGCTGCTTCAAGGAGGGTTCTACATTCCCTGAATTTCCTTACTTACCATTCATACCTCAAATTTTACTCTTTTTAAAAAATTAATTTTAATTTTAATTCAAATATAGCCGACACACAGCATTACATTAGTTTCAGGTGTACAACATAGTGATTCAATAACTCTGTAAGTTATGCTATGCTCACAAATATAGCTACTGTCACCATATAACACTTTACAATACCACTGACCATGTTCTCTATGTTGTAGCTTTCATTCCTATGATGTATTCATTCCATAACTGGAAGCCTGTACCTCCCACTTCCCTTTACCCATTTTGCCCATCCCCTTCCCCCACTCCCCACTCCCCTCTGGCAACTACCAGTTGTTCTCTGTTTTTATGGGTCTGTTTCTGCTTTTTTAATTTGTTTGTTCATTTTTCAGATTCCACATATAAGTGAAATCATATGGTATTTGTCTTTCTCTGTCTGACTTACTTCACTTAGCATAATATCCTCTAAGTCCATCCATGTCATCGCAAATGTTAAGATTTCATTCTTTTTATGGCTGAGTAATATTCCACTTATATGCAGGTATGATATATATACATATATATATACATACATGTGTGTGTATATATAGTCTATCAGATCATACTTACCAATTTATCTATCGATGGACACTTGGGATACTTCCATATCTTGGCTACTGTAAATAATGCTGCAATAAACACAGGTGTGGATATATTTTTTTGAATTAGTGTTTTCCTTTTCTTTGTGTAAATACCCAGTAGAGGAATTACTGGGTCATATGGCATTTCTATCTTTAATTTTTTGAGGAATCTCCATACTGTTTTATATAGTGGCTGTATCAATTTACATTCTCACCAACAAGTTCCTTTTTCTCCACATCCTTGCCAACATTTGTTATTTCTGTTCTTTTTTTGATATCAGCCATTCTGACTGGTGTAAGGTGATACCTCACTGTAGTTTTGATTTGCATTTCCCTGATGATTACTGATACTGAATCTTTTGTTCTTAATCAACCCTTTCGATTCCTTACTTACACGACCACTATGTTGCTCACTCCTTCAAAACATATTGAGCACATACTATCTGGGAGGGACTGTGCTAGGCTAGCTGACTCAACAGTAGATGCAAGATCCCTGTTCTCATGCAGTCTGAATAGAGCAGGAGATTGACAGCAACGATGATATGCGATGAATGATGAGTAAGAGGGTAAGAAATCATTCAGCAAATAAACATGACCTTATTTAAGGGACAGAAAAGGCCTCCCTGAAAATGCAGTTTTTAAAAACAAATTTAAAGAGAAGATAGGTGAAAAAGAAGAAGCGGCAAAGTATTCTAAGAAAAGGAAATACTATCTGCAAAAACCTGAAGGACAGACAATAGAGTGCATATAAGGAACTGAATGAAATTCAGTATGGTTAAAATGTCAGGATAGGCAAGGTCTTAAAGTGTATGATATTCAAAGGCTTTACTCCACAGACAAAGAGAAGAAGGAATGACACAAACTTCAGATTTATATTTTTTGAAGATCAATATATTTTCCTTATTGCAGTCAGAGCAAAGGGGAACAAGAATAGATGCAGGAGATGACAGAGATCTTGATTTCTATGAAATTCTTGATTTTTTTTTTTCTTAATGTTTATTTGTGAGAGAGAGAGGGAGAGAACATGAGCAGGGGAGAGAGGGAGACAGAGGATACAAAGTGGGCTCTGTGCCGAGAGTGGACAGCCTGATGCGGGGCTTGAACTCACCAACTGTGATAATATGACTGAGCTGAGGTTGGACACTTAACTGACTGAGCCACCCAGGCGCCCCAAAACTCTTGATTTCTATGAAAAGTTTCTCTTTTGTTTGTTCTTTGTTTCTTCTCAGACACCTTCAATGTCATTTTATTCTGCCACCTCTCTTAAGACTACAGCATTTCCTCAACTCTCCTATAAACTCGCTTGGGTGACCTCACCTATACTTCACAGGTACCACCCCATAAAGTGATGATGACTCCCAAACCTGTATCCCCAGTTCATCTCTCAAGTCCAGAGCTGCACTGTGCTACCATCTGTCAGACATATCCACCTATCAATGTCATATGTTGAAAACCACACACAAGATCCAAACCCACAAATTTAGTATTTTCTAATTCTGTTGATGGCAGCAATATAGTCACCCAAATCAGAATTTTAAATGCCACTGATTACTTGTCCTTCCCCCAACTAATCACCAGGTAATTTTGATCATCTTCTAAATATGACTCATCCATCCCTTCCTTTTATCTCCAGTTCCAATGCCTAAATTTAGGCTTATATGAACTCTCATTTGGATAATTCAGTGACTGGTCTTTATACTTCCAGTAACTTTAATCTATCCACTACACTGTGAGAGATTCCCTTCTACAGTGTTTTCTCAATTTATAGGAAGAAGTCCAGATTCTTTGACATAGGTCCATTATCTGGTCCTTTTCTGCCCAAAAATAGCCTGTGTTCTCCATCTATGACATCTCTGCCAGATTTGGTCACTCCAAATCCCTCAAAATTCATCGTGGCTTCTCAAGATACCAGGTGTTTGCACACACTATTCCCAGAGCCTGAAATACCTTTCCCATCTTGTCCACCTGAAAATCACCCTGAATTCTTTTAAAAATCCAGTTAATGTCCTTTCTTCCATTAATCCTCCCTGGTTCACGTCATACTTCTCTCTCCTCTCCTCCGTTCCCCTATCCCCAGTAAAAACAGAGCTGGGCATTTCTTTGACTTCACTTCTACTATTGCACTTACCACATTGTAACTGTTTATATGTCTGTTTTCCCCACTAAATTACATGTTCCTTGTTGACAGTGTACTTTCTCTTTCTTGTGTTTGGATCCCCATCCTCTAACATCCAATTGGCATTCAACAAATATTTCCAGAATAAATGAATCTATATACAATGGGATCCTGGAATACGTTTCAAAGTGCCTCATGCCTTTTCAGAATTGTGACTTCTGGCTTAAGGGAGAGAAAAGGAGGGCATATATAAAAGAGGGATTCACCACAGTGGACCCAGTTCACCCAGGACCCAGAAGAACCCATGGAAGTGATAAAACTACATGATAAAGATTTCCACACAAATTATACATTATTCAAAATTGCAAAAAAATTATTTTAATTGAAAACAAAAATGAATCTTAGAAAGATTCACTAAATGGGTGTTTGTTCAACAGACCCTTTAAAAATAGATCCTTCAAAACTGGTATTTTTGGATAATATTTAATTACCAGGGAAAATACTAGCCATCCCAATTCAAGCAGAAAAAAGAGATACATTGAGGTCCTAATTTTATATAAATCATTTTTAGAAACATATTGGTTTAAAAATATCAGGAAAGGGGTGCCTAGGGGGCTCAGTCAAGCATCTGACTCTTGGTTTCAGCTCAGGTCATGATCTCACTAGAGACTGAGCCCCACATCAGGTTCTGCACTGACAGCACGGAGCCGGCTTGGGATTCTTTCTCTCCCTCTCTCTTTGCCCCTTCCCAGCTCAAGCTCTCTCTCTCTCAAAATAAATAAACAAACTTAAAAAAACTAAACAAACAAAAACAGGAAAAAAGCCAAAATAAACTATGTTGAATTATTAACAGCATTATCTCTGGGTAATTTTCTATAACTAATGTCATTCAATAATTTATTGAGCATCCATCTGTTATCACACAGTGATGAACAAGAGACATCTATTCCTGCCCTCCTGCAGCTAAACATGTCATACTTGTATAATCAATCAGAAAAAGCAATGCAGGTTAGAAAAATACATGGGCTCTAAATTTATATCCCACAAAAGGTAAAAAAAAAAAAAGATTTCTAGACCTTCTCTGGAATGGAGGTTGGGAACAATTTCGATACAGAAATTTCGATAAAGACCACCACAATGGCTTGTACTGTTAACTACGAACTGTATCATGATGCTGTACTCGCTAGATCACTTGACATGTCTAGATCTGTGGACAGAAGATAGTGAACACACTGTATCTCCAGACCTCTTCCTGCTGGCAGATTTAAATATTAGCATTAATTACAAATAAAATTTGCCCAGCTTAAATTTAATCTTTATCCATCTTCCACCACATTTCCTTTCTCTTTTGTGTTTCTTCCCCCTGCACCATTTCCTGCTCTTGCCCTATTTATCTAAAAGAATACTTATCCTTTCAACCAGGGAATCGCCAGATTGAGCTCTCCCCTACTGGAGATTCTCAGCAAAGACAGGAGCTTCAGAGCAGATCCGTGTTTTCGAAGAACATATATATAATTCACAAAGATTCTCAAAGGTGTAGTCCTTCTAAAGTTCCTGCTTCCTAAGATACCTGCTTTTCCTGGCAAGAATAAAATCCTGTTCCAGATGGTTGCTGGAGCTGTAATATTTATAAAGAAAAGTACAAATAATACCTGACTACAACAGCAACTAATGTACCTTCATTACTCTTCACTGTTATTATTTTACTAACTTATATCACTGACTGAAAATACTTCTAAAACTTTCAAGGATTTTCAGTTCATCAGAAACAGAGTGATAAACAGCCAAATTGCTCTGAGCTCCAAAACTTCAGCACTACATCCCAAATGTTTCATGTTTTTAGGAATATTAAGGAGTAAATACAAACTGACAAAATCCTGTAGGATTCAGAGAACTGAAAAAGGATATGCTATGAAATATTCTTTCAGAAATATTTTTCCTAGAGAACTCAAATAATTGAAGTTTGTACTAAAAATACATGGCAGGATATCATAATAGGAATTACAGAGAAACACAGAGTATTAAGTGCTAATTTAATGTTGTGATGTTGAAAGAATATGCCCAGACAACGAGGTGATAGAATTACTGATAGTTATTCATTCATTCATTTATTCATTCATTCAATCTTCAAATTTTTAGAAGCACTTACTCTATGCCAGACATAATTCCAGGTGCTGTTAGAAACAGAGCAGTGAACAAAACACATAAAACTCCTGCCCTCATTGAGTACATTAGTGGATTGAAACAGATAATAAACAAGAAAAAAATAAGTAAAAGATGTTACATGATAATTAAGTACAAGAAAAAAAAGTAGGAAAAAAAATGGAGGGTGTAAAAGCAAGGGGGGAAGGGAGCAAGCTGTGGCTGTCTGAGGAAAACATTCTGAGCAGAGAAAATAGGAAGAACACATAAAGACCCAAAGGTAGGAAGATGCTTATTATGCATGTTTAAGGAAGAGCAAACAGGCCAGTGTGGCTAGAACAGAATGAAGAGGGGAAAGAGTAACAGATGAGGGGGGAGAGATAAGCAGGAAGGGCTGGGGATTCCTGGAGGAGCCTTTGAGTAAGGTTTTTGTGGACAGGTAAGATAGCAACAGGTGAAAGCGGGGGAGGGTGTTGGGAGGTGATTCCAGGTAATCAGAACAAAGGGAAACGAAAGACAAGGAACCAGGATTTTGAGCACGTTTAGCAATCAAAGGCTGCCCAAGCATGGATAAGTATAAGTGTGAGGGAGCATGAATGTGGGGAGGGAAGGAGATGGGGTAGGGCAAAGGGGGGTGAAGATGATATATGATAAATATTCAGTCACTGATCCTCTGTTTAGGAGCTATGGAAGAGAGACACAGGGCAGGGAGGCACCAGGCTAAAGGACAAGCATTAGCTTTCCTTTTAATATAACCCTTTGCTTTTCCTGCAAGAATAAAATCCTGCTCCAGACAGTTGCTTTAGTTATTATACTTATAAAGAAAAAAGGTGGGGATCTTGAGATTTTTGTGGAGAAAACACTTTAAATTTTATTGTAGTAGAGAAAAAATATACAAGAACTGGAATTTAGACTATTTCATTAATATGAACTAAATTCAACTGATCTCATACATAGTGAATCATAAAATGAAAATGACTAAAAAGTGGGACTGAGAAAGCAAGAAGGAATTTCAATTTTTCAAGAGCATTCCACAAAATGGCTAACCCATAGCTAAACAATGAAGAGTTAATTACCTCTAATTCTACATAAAGAAGAGGATTCTGTTATAATTATCCATTTTGAATTCAAAGGTATTCACAGAGCAAGAATTGGGACTTTCCTCACAGTTCAATACCCCATGCCTAGAACAGCGCCTAGTATAGAAAATTCAAATGCCCTTTTAATGAATAAAAAGCCTACCCATCACAGTCCATTTCAGTAAAATGACATATACCATTCTGAATTGTTATTAATAGATTCATCATATACCATCATGAATTATTATTATTAATAGAATATCAAACAAAAGCAAAAAAAGGAGAAAAAAAAAAAGGATGTTTTCTTTCCATTTTACCATCCATGCAAAACAACGACAAACCCCAGAGGAATCTACCAGTAAATCACCCATATGACACAGGCTATTTCAACTATATGCAGAGGTGTTGTCTGGAACAATGGGATAAATATCATGATTAAATCCAATAAACAAAGCTGTTACAAAATCAAAGGAAATTTCCCTCAATATATCCATATGAATTGCATTAACACTCCCTTTTTGGAAGAGAAAACAAAAAGCATATAAGAATGTGAAACGATCTCTTTCCTTTTAATCCTTCAAGAACTCAATGTATTTACGGAATTCAGCTTGCTTCTCTATGACTTCTCTTTAATCTCAAATTAAGAGTACCTTACCCTCCTGTCTGTTTCAACTAATGCAAAAGAGTACAATTAAAAAGACAACAGCTCTTATCCTCTCTTGGTCGGGGATGTTATAAATCCCTGAGAGAGGAACTACTAAAGTAGAAGAATAAACAAACAAACAAACAAAATCAACCAAATACAAATGATGAAACATCTAGCAGAAAAAGCAGAATTCTATATAGGATAATGTTTGCGCACACGTCATTTTGCTCAGCATTAGACTTACAGTTAAACCAGACAGACCCCCTTTCACATGACTTTTTAAATCAAGCTCATCCATTTAAAAGTTTTCTTTAAATGCAAATGCCTAATATCAATATGCTTTCCCATCGACTGTCTTGCAGGAAGCATTTTTCCATGCTAAGACTAGCATCCTCAACTGCAACTCTATATTCGAACTCCCCTCAACAACACAAACGAAAAAAGCTTTTATACTACAAAAAAAAAAAAAAAAAAGGTACGACAGTGGGTTTTGCAAAGGTGTGTGGTTAGTTCTGCATGTTGTGAGCGACCAGAGCAAGCTATGACTAAAAGGCGCTCAGAACTGAGTAAAAAAGGAACCCCGACCCCTTCATCTCCAAGATGCAACAATAAAGGCATCCTCCCTACGCCTCCTACTTCGCTAGAAAGTAGCCCTACTCCCGGGAGCCAGCCGACCGCAGGAAAGGAGCCCGCCGCCGGGCCGGGCCGGGCCTGCCTCACCTTATAGACGTCTCCGTAGGTGCCGCTGCCGACCCTCTGAACGAGCTCGTAGTCCTGCTGCGGGTTCCGCCTCAGGATGTCCGCGACAGGCCGCAGCGGGGCCTCCATCTTCGCTCAGGGCCCGCGCCCCGCCGGTTCTGCCCGCGGCGCCCGGATCGATTCCCGCTAACGAAAACGAGCGGCGCCGCTTCCCAACATGGAGCCTCTGCCCGCAGCTCCGCCTGCACCAGGGACAAGCAAAGGCTACAACCCCGAGCGGCCCAGCCCCTTCCCTTCCGCCCCGCCGCGGGCCGCGGAGAAGCGGGCCTGGAAGGGTCCGCGGCGTCCCCGCAGTCCCGTTCCGGCCGCGGCCCTTCCCCCTCCCGGCCGCCCGCGAACCGCCGGGGCCTGGGGCTGGCTCGGCACCCGAGGGGGGCGGCCCCGCTCTTTGTTGAGCGCCGACCCGGGACCTACTTCCTCGCCGGCGTCCGCGTCCCGCTTCCCGGCGCCCGCCTGCCGCTCCCGGTCTTGCGCCGCCGCCTCCCGCCGCACCGCACGTCCTCTCGCAGGCGGCGGAGGCGCGTACCGCCGCCGCCGCCGCCGCCGCACCACGTCTCCCACCCGGGGCTGCGTCACCGGGTGAAACGTTCCTGGCCAGCGTGGGTCGGCGCCCAGCGGCCCGCCCGAGCGCTCCGGCCGCGGGACCAGAGTGCCGCCCTGAGGCCTGGTCGGGACACGACACCCTCCGGGCCAGGCCACCGCGCCCCCCAGCCCCCCCACGGCCGGCCGCGTCCTTTCGGGGGCCCAGCCTCTCCTACCCACTCTGAGATTAGGACCCCCCACGCTCACCCCGTGAGCCGACGGGCCTCTGCTAAACCGCCCCCAGATCCGTCAGGTAAACTTGGGAGGGTGACGGGTAGAGGGAGAAGGGTGGGCACGAGGGCAGCCTTTCCAGTTCAGCACGGGAAAGGTACCGAGGGCACTGGGCCAGAAGTTACCTGGCAGTGGGGCGCCAGGTAAGGAGGTGGGGGAGTGCCGGCTTAACTAAGCCGCGGCACACCCGACTGCACCTTCCTGTTTTGCAAACCATTCCCAGTGGTACCAGCTTGAGGCTGCACTACACAGCTGCGCAACCTGTCTCCTACTGAGTTTTTCCACATTTCTGAAAGCCTGAATTCCTAGGAAGTCACAGTGGCCTTTATCCCTGTTGGGCACACGCAGTGCCTTGCCGCGGGGATTGCTCCTTAGATTGGATGAGGAGTTCTTCAGAAGCTGAAACAAAATCAAGAGACCACGACCTGATTCTGGCTCTACTTCTTCCTCAGTAGGTGATCTGGGACAAGACATCGTAATTGACAGTATCTCAATATAATTATCTGCAGCTTGAAGAGGATAAGGTTTTGCATCTGACAGCCAAGCAAGTGTTTATGAGGCATTTTACGGGATTACAAAGAGGATTTTCAAATATAAGAAGTTGTAAAATACTTCACAGTGCATAGAATATGGAACAGGAGTTCAAGGAAGTAATTTGGCTGGTATTTCACAAGCTATTTTGCAGTTCTAGTTCCAGCGTTGTTTGGAAGGTAGAAATAAAGTTGCCAGGTTTATGTGTACTGGTAAAAACATTCCTAGAATCCAGTAGAGGTTTTGAACAGGAAAGCCAGATGAACACTCAGCCAGTGCATTTAGTAACTGAAATATCACAAAAGAGCAAGTTACAGATGTTGGCTTGTGGTTTTGAACATCCAATTCAATTCTGTTCTTGGGCAATATACTCCTTGTTGATCATTGTAATTAGTTGTATAATGTAGAAATTAAATTTACACCTTAACAGGACAAGGAATATATGTATTTTCTTGTGCTCCATGCACAAAGGGCACTTATTTAGGGAGTATAAGTAAGCTCAGACTTACATGCTCTATGGACAAAGCCTATGTGTTTGCTGCATTGAAAAAATTGTTGAAGAACAGTTCCTTCTTTCAAAGCTTCTTGGCACTTGTTTTGGTGGGCACATACTTTTGGCTTCAATGACTCAAAATCTTTTCAAATGTTCTATTGGTATCCTAGTACTTGTTTGCTGTCATAGATTCTTTTTTTTTCCCTTTGACCCTGTAAGGGTTGATCCTATCTCTAGTCTGAAATTTATTCTTATTTATACTCGCATTATTCCAGAGAATTTGAGGCAGCACACAGAAAATACGTATTATAACACAAGATAAAAGTAAGTAAAGGAAGAAATAGGTGTGATGTTAAAGAGAGGAAAAATAGGATACCAGAACAATGCAACAAATTGGCCAAAGTAGAGGGTTTTATAGTGTTTTTGAGATCACCACGAAGCAATTGGTCAAGAGAGGCACTTCTTGTGCTGATACTAAGACTTTAGAAAAGTTTACCTCATGGGCCTTCATAAAGTGGAAAATTTGAATTCCCAGTTTGAAACAAGGATAAATGTCTGATAATCCTTCAAGCATGTTATTCTTGAAACACAGTGTTTGATATGAATTGGGCAATAAAAAGTTTGAGGTCATAAGCTTCAACAAGACTCTGGAATGCACATGTTTTATGTTTCCAGCAATGGCAGATCCATATGCTTTGACCATCAACCCAGAGGTACATAGCATGGAAAAAGTTGAAATTCTACGTGGTGGTTAAAAAATGTGTCTGCTATAATCATTACTTGTACCACAATTGATGCAAAGAGGAAAACATTTGCTTTATTCTAACTCCAAAGGAATCTTAAGGATTTAAAAATAGTGGTTGAGTTCATTTAAACAAGATCAGTGAAATCATAGCTGGTGGGTTAAATATTACATGATTGGTAGAGATATTCAAATTCAATTTCCATGAAATAAACACGTGGTATGTAAATTTAATCTTACCTCCTAAATAAGCACATAGTTTTAGTAATAAAAAATAATATAATAATAAAGAATAATAAAAAATTATAGCTAACAGGAATTTCTTACAAGCTACCCAGCTTTATAACAAGGTATGGAATAAGGAAAAATATGGCTTGGTAGGCCCTTCATCCCAGCCTCATTATCATATATTCTTTGTGTCTCCATAATGTCTTAAATGCAAATATCTTCCAGGTTTTATTCTTATCTACATAATAACCTGTGATGGTTTGCTGTCTGCTTTGTAGTGTTTTTCCATTCTGTCAAATTTCTTTAGTAAAATGCTGATTGTAATCTGTGGCTTCTGGTTTCAACTGGACATAAAATTTTTTAACTTCTACATAGGTAAGTTTCCCAATTACTATCCAAAACACAAAAGCTAATTAAAGCTCTCAAGTGTGACAACAGATCACAAGGACAGTTTTTGTCTATGGAACATATAGGCTTAACTTATATGATCTCCTGATGAACCTTCCAGCATAAACTAGTTGCAAAATGTAACCCTGTGTAATTGAGCTTATTGCCCCATAGGTTTGTTAGATATAAATTAATTAAATTTTGGAAGACATCTGCCACAGTTATGATTTATATTTTCAAATAGTTAAACTATTCTTTTTGTTACTAATTAGGGTCAGTTGTCTATTGAGGCAAAAACCATGTTTTCAAAGCAGAAGAATTCTATCTTGCTCTGGATAGCAGTAGAACATGGATCTCATTCAGAATCAGTATCAGGTCATCATGATGGGAGTTTCAGTAAAGAAGAGTTGGGGGCTCCTGGCTGGCACTGTCAGTGGAGTATGCGACTCTTGATCTTGGGGTTGTAGGTTCAAGTCCCACGATGGGTGTAGAGATTACCTACAATCTTTAAAAATACAAATAAATAAACAAACAAATAAATAAATAAAATTTTAAAAATCAAAAAAGAAGAAGGCAATGCACATCTCTTTTTAATACAGCTTGAATTGATCATCCAATATGTTAAAATGATGTTTTAAATTAACCTTGATTCCTAGAGTGGATTTTAGGTTTTTACGAGATTTGGTAGTAAGGTTCCTGTATTCGGGACAGCTTGGTCATTTCTGCAAATTCAATAGCTAAGAAAAAACTATAAGTTATAAATAATCTTGTGTTGTTCCTTATTGATTTCCTCACAATATAATAAGTGTAATATTCAGAAGGGATGCCTAAAGTTTGCTTGCACCTTATATAATCTAGTGTTCTGAGAACCCCAAATGTATAGAAGAAACCACAGTGCCTGACTGTGGCCTTATCCTACAGCTGTATCACTCTTAAAGGATTCTAATAAGCTCTTTTTTTCTTTGCCCCTTTAAGACAAGGATGATAATGGCATTCCACTGTGGCTAGTCTCGGGGTGTTTGACTATCTCTTATTGGTTCCTTTAATTCCTTTAACCCTGTCCTCATTTTTATAAATAGTCCTTTCATTAGATTCTCTTTCTGTGCTATCTCTTTCTTGCCAGAACCCTGATTGATAGTTACAGGAATTGGAAGTAGCCTCAGGAAAGAAACCCTTGCTTTGTGGGATGGTATTACTCACATATCTGATGATTACCTGTATAAACTTCTTGCCATGAAAAGTGAAACAATGGCATCACAATTGCTGAAATAACCATCAATAGTGGCATGAGATGGAGTGCTGATGGAAGCCGTAGCATTGGAAGACCAGTCTCTAGCACTTAGCTCCTTTGATAGTGATGATTGCTGAAATCATTGTGTCATTTTTTCTGATTGCCTCTGGGAGAATATGTGAGGAAAAAAGACAAATGGCCTGAATTCCAAACTTAAGGCACGAGTAGAAAATCAAAAAGTTTCTTTGACAGCCTTGAAGAAATCTTATTTCTCATGTAGCTTCAGGGAAAACATGGCTGAGAATCCAGCCCATGGCCTAATAGTAAAGGCCGTAGAGTTGCAATGTTAACTGAATGTGAGACTTAGATCTGTTATGCTAAGAGAAGAGTCCAGGTAGAGAAGTTGTTGGGACCCCACGACATAGAATGGGGGCATTTGGGTAGATATAAATGAGGCTGAGAACTTGAACAAGAGTTAGATTTCAAATAGGTGATGCACATTAAGGAGTACACTGGTCATGATGAGTACCAGCTGTTGTATGGGAAGTATTGAATCACTGTATTGTACACCTGAAAGTAATATGACACTGTATGTTAACTGGAATTTAAATAAAGCCTTAAAAAAAGTTAGATTTCAGCACAGCCCTGGTGGAGAAGGACAAGACCTGTTCTTGGAGGAGAAAACTTGTGCACTGAAGAGTTACAGGATCTTGGCAAATACTTATCTATGTTTCAGGTTGACCTGAGAAGCTGGTGGTCTTTCTAAATGGGTTACTTGAAGCTGGTAATCTATGTGCTGTGAGATGCCAGAACTTCCAGGGCATACTTTAGAGGAATAAATCTGAAGATTTAGGGAGATGGGAATGTTGGACTTGCCCTATTATGTGCATCCTGCTTAGTAATGCTCTATCTGTACCATCCCTACAAGGACCCATAAAATTTACCTTTATCAAGGCATTGAGTAGAGGGTCACAGCTATCCTTGAAAAATTCTTTGGTGGCTGTCTTAATTGGCTGGAGATGATAATGGAGATGCCACAATGAAATCAGGATCCATGATTTCAGTGGGAATATTGAGATCCTGGTAGAGGCCAGGTGGAAGATTCTTAAATGTTAAAGACTTGTTCAGCGCAATTATCATGATAACCCTCAGGAAGAAGTGATAATCAGAGTGTTTGAAACCAAGGATCTTTGATGGTGGTGTATGATCATCCATGTTTAGGAATGAATGAAATTAACAGTCTACTTAAGTACTGCTTGCCATATGTAAGCAGAAAAATTCTAGGTCTGATGAGCAGAAACGTAACTCAAGTCACTGGTATGGTGATTCAATACATATCACCCAATTCTTTTTTTTTTAAGTTTATTTATTTTGAGAGAGAGAGTGCGAGTGGGGGAAGGACAGAGAGAGGGAAAGAGAATCCCAAGCAGGCTCCTCACTGTCAGTGTGTAGCCCAACACAGGGCTCCAACTCATGAACCATGAGATCATGACCTGAGCTGAGATCAAGAGTAGGATGCTTAATTGACTGAGCCACCCAGATACCCCCATATTTTTCAACTGAATCTAGTTCACAAGCTTGGATGGAGTCCCTTTGAGGGGGGACCCTTGAGGAAGAAGCCTCATAGTTGTATTTCCACATGTGGAATTTTTACTAGAGCAAATCAGTATAGGCTTTGGCACCTAGAATGCAGCTATGGACTTGAAATCTAGAATGTGCTTTTCAATTCCCTTCAAAAGAAATAATCAGAAGCAGTTTGCCTTCATATAGCTGGGATAGCATTGTCATTGTCTTACATCAAAGCTATGTAAACACGTCAGTTGTAATATATCATTTCAGAGGGACCTTTGTTTCCTTGATATCCATTAGAACATCCTGCTAGTCTATTACCTTAATGACATGGTGCAAACCAGATAGATGAACTGGAAGTAGCAACTGCCCTAGATACCTTAAAAAGACCCTTCTATCAGAGGATAAGAAATACATCCAGGTCAGAGACCTGTGCCACAGTGAAATTTCTAAGAGTTCAGTGGCATTATTGTGCTCCACCTCAAAAAACAATGCCCAGTCTTAGTTGGCCTGTTTGGATTCTGGAATCACCATACTGCATGTACTGCTCTCTGATCCATTTATCATGTAACCTATATGACTGCCAGTTTTTCATATGACTTGGAGAAACAGAATGCCCCACAGATGGTCCAAGTTGTGGCACAAGCAGCATGGATAAGGTTTGGAATAAGAACATGCTCTCATCTCTTGGCAACTATTCTCCATTTGAAAGGTAACTCTTGGCCTGCTATGAGGCCTTGGCAGAAACTAAACACCTCACTATGGCATACTAAGGGACTGTGTGATGTGAACTGCTCTTTAGAACTTGGTGTTACCTAATTTACTGAATCATAAATTGAACATGGGCAGCAGAATTCATTGTCAAATGGAAAGGTATATGTACTGGGGTGGCCGGAGCTGGTATAGAAGGCACGAGTAAATTACATGGACAGATTTCCTCTGTACCTGCCCCTACTTCTTTGCCACTTTTTTTTTTTTTAACTTTATCTATGGGCTTGTGGTCATTTAACAGAGGAAGGAAAAACTTGGGCTTGGTTTATTAATGTTGTGCATTATATCCAACTGGAAGCACATAGCCTCTGAATTATGCCCCTATCTGTAATGGGGTGGTCTTGAAAAATACAGAGGAAGAGAAATTCTCCCTGTGGGCATAACTTTAAATAGAACATCTGGTTGCCCTCTTTGTTAGGAAGGAGAGCTGGCCTGAGGTATAGATCTGTATTTATGTACAGTGGCTAGTAGGTGGGCCAATAACTTGGAAAGAAGAATATCTGAGATAAGGGAGTCAGTAGGAGAGGTAATACAGATGGATTCTCAAAGTGGGCCCAGAATGTGAAAATATCTGTGAACCACATAACTGCCCACAAGAGGGCATTCATTTCAATAATCAGGTTTACAAGAGATCTGTCCTATGGATGTCAGCCTCTACCTGGTCACCCAGTGGTAGTTCAGTGGTCCTATGTAAAAAAGGAATGACGGCAAATGTGGGTTCAACAACATGGACTTCTACTTGCCAAGGATAATGTACTGGGGTGGCCGGAGGATAATACAGTTACTGCCACTTTGGAGCATTTAACCTGCTTATAACAGAGGCCATTGCAGAGACCCCAGTATGGTAGTATTCCCTAGACCAGTCAACCACCTGGTGGCAGTTTATTATACTAGATCCTTTCCATTATGGAGAGAAGAGGGATTCATCCTCATGGAAATAGTACATATTCCAAATACAGGTTTACCTTCCCTGCCTGGAAAGCTTTTTTACAAGTACCATAATCCAAGGATTTATAGAATGCCTTATTTCATCACCATGTAGTACAACATTAAATTTAAGCAAGAAACTCATTTTATTTTGAGGGAAGTATGTCAATGAAGTCATAACCACTGAATTAATTGATCTTACCTTAAACCCATCACTTAGAAGCAGCTAGTTTAAGGGAAGAGAGGAAAGGCCTGCTGAAGGATTGGTTGTGATACTGACTGGGAGATAACCCAGTGAGGATATGGGATAGGACTTAACCTATAGCCAATTTATGTTGCCATCTAACCCACGTGCAGAATGTGTGGGTCTAGGAACCAAGGAGTGGAGTGGTGGCTCTTCCTACTACTAACAATTCACTTGAAGAATTTTTGTCTCTACAACTTTGTCTTTAAAACATTGGGCTTGGTGGATCTGAAGGCTCTGGTGCCCAAAGGAGAGATACTGTCCCTAGATAACTTAGTCACAATTTCATTAAAGAGGAAACTGATACTGTCACCTGGCCAATATGAGGTCTTTGGACTACGGAGGCAAAGGTTAGAGAGGGGATCATTGTACTGGTTGGAGTGATTGGTCCTCATTACCAAGGGGAATTGCTTGTTGCCCCACAAAGAGAATAGAAGGACTATGTCTAGGACCCTACATGTGCACTAAGATACCTCTTGGTATTCACATGTCCAGTATTACTGAACAATGATAAACTGCAGCACTCCAGTAAAGATAAGGCCACTAAAGATTTGGCCCCATGGAAATAAGTTTTGGGTCATCCCATCAGAGAAGATACTAGTGGAGGATAAGGGGAAAATGAAAGCTGTCATTATCACCTTGGGACTTGTGCTATCTTCTCTTCTCATTATCAGAACCACAATTTTGTTGACCTTTCCTGTGTTGCTATGTCTGTCAGATGAGACTGAGACCCTCCCTATGCTAGGGGATAAATCTTGATTGGCCTAGCCTCACTTCTGTTACTAAAGGGATGGCTTAGGCTTGACAATTCTAGATAATAACACATAGAAAAAGTCTATGGGAGTGCTTTTAACAAGGTACACAAGGCACAGACATACCTTTTTCTGTTTCTAGACATGGCTACCCACTTCTAATGACTGGAATGGCAGATGCCATTTTGGGACCATGATAGGAGCCCACATTAGAAAATAAGTCCACATATTAAGGATGGTAAAGTGCAACCTTGGTCCTTGTGGTGAAGTCTGCTGGTATTCTCCAGTATCCATTTCCTTCTTTAAAAATTTTTTTTTATGTAAGTAATCTCTACATGCAACTCATGACCCTGAGAGCAAGAGTCACATGTTCTTCCAACTGAGCCAGCCAGGTGCCCTCCTTTCTTTCGTTAGCATTAGATCTCCTAAATTTTAGTTGGATACACATATACATAATGTGTTTGTCAAATAGGTAGGACATGTACTGGTCAATGGTACTTGAGTAGAGGTGATATGTGCCACTTCTGGGTTGTACTCTTAGAATGGATATATGCCCTTCTTTCCTTTCTTCTCCTCTATTTGGCTGGAACGAAGATGCAAATGCCCAAGCAACCATCTTGGATTATACCATGGAAGTCCAAGCTTAGGTTTCTTGATATTTCAGAGCCATCATTAATATGAACCCTGGAGGGTTTATGCTAAGATTATATCATGAGAAAGAAATGAATATGTCTTAAGCCACTGTAATTTTCTGCAGCAGCCACATCTATATCCTAACATGTCAATGATAAAGTTGAGCTGCTGAATTAATCCCCACAGAACCAACTTACCTTAAAAAATGATGTGACACTAAATGTCCTTTTGGTTTAAGCTCTTTTGAGTTACAGCCAAAAGCATTCTAACTGATATAAGTATGTTTCCAAGATTGCTAGCTGTAGAGGGAAGGAGTGAGTAGCATCCGCTATTGAGAAACTCCTGATTGAGAGAGCCCTTTTCTTTCTTAAGGAGGTTACATTTTATTTTACTATTTTTTTATTGAAGTATAATTAACACACACTGTTATATTAGTTTCGGGTATACAGTGTAATAATTGGACACTTTCATGCATTTCTCAGTGCTCAACAAGATAAGGGTGCCCTTGATCCCCTTTATTTATTTCACCCATCCCCCTCTCACCTCCCCTCTGGCAACCACCAGTTGTTCTCTGTATTTGAGTCTGTTTTGTTTTTTTTTTTAATCTTTTTTGTTCATTTGCTTTTTCTTAAATTCCACATCTGAGTGGAGTCATATGGTATTTGTCTTTCTCTGTCTGGCTTATTTCACTTAGCATTATACCCTCTAAGTCCATCCATGTTGTTGCAAATGGCAAGGTTGAGAGAGCCCTTTTCTTATGATTGGGGGAAATGAGCATGGTGAAGGAACAACTAGGAAAAAAATCATTGAGGATATAGGAGGGAGGGAATAGTGTACAGAGTAACATCCCAGAGGGGTCAGGATGAGAAGGGTTCTAGAGTACTAATGTACAAATATCTTTTCTTCCTTTTTTCCAATTTAAAATAAACTTAACCTTGACTTTTTAAAAGCAGCCAAATGATGTGTAATACCATACCATATAATTCACCAATTTAAATTGTATAATTCAGTGATTTTTAGTATATCCACAAAGTTGTACAGAACTGATTTAAAACATTTTAAAATATTTTTAATATAATTTGTCAAATTGGCTTCTATACAACACCCAGTGCTCATCCCAACAAGTGCCCTCCTCCATGCCCATCACCCACTTTCCCCTCCCCACCACCCCCCTTAAACCCTCACTTTGTTCTCTGTATTTAAGAGTATCTTATGGTTTGCCTCCCTCCCTCTCTGTTTGTAACTTTTTTCCCCTTCCCTCCCACATGGTCTTCTGTTAAGTTTCGCATTTTAAAATATTTTAATTGTCCCAAAAAGAAATCTTGTACTCAAATGCAGTCACTCTCTGCTTTCTCCTCCTTCTCTTATGTGTATCTTTGTGTGTCTGTGTGACTGTGGACTCTACTGTACTCTTTTTAATGAGATTTACCTGAAAGTAATTATCGGGCTGGAGTATGAGCTGAGAATTAAGATATACAAGAAAAGCAGAACACACTTCTTTTTAATCCATGAATTTGGTTTGTAGATACAGGCGTGAGATAATTCCTGTCTTCCTATGTTGTTTCATTAGTGTTTGGGAAATGCAACTCTATTGAACACAGCCCCCTTCATTTATTATTTTTTTAAGTTTGTTTGTTTTGAGGTGGGGGGAGGGCACGAGAGAATCCCAAGCAGTCAGCACAGCCTGAATTGTGGCTCTATCTCACTAACTGTGAGATCATGACTTGAGCCAAAATCAAGAGCTGGATGCTTAATCGACTGAGCCACCCAGATCCCCCTGACGTCCCTTTTAAAACTATAATGTAAACTTGGTTTACAGTGTTCCTAGCTCTGAGGTCACTAGAGCCATTAACCGAAATACAGAATGCATAAGATATGGCAGTGGTGGGTGAGATAATTTGGTTTTTGATATGTTGATTTTGAAGTGTTAGTAGGAAAACAAAATGAAGATGACCTTGGGCAGTTATAAATTTGGTTCTCGTAAGACGATTTTTCTCTCTTTAAGAGAGCATGAAACTAGAAGCACAGATTTGGAAATTATCAGGATGAAGGTCCTGTCTGAAGCCATTGTAGCAAATTACATTGAGTGAACATAGAGTGAAGAGTTGCTTATGGTGAAGAGACCAAAGACGTGGTAATTAAGAGGCTAGCAATAATCTCATAGGCAGAACGCATCTGTAGAGTGTGGGCAACAACCAAATGCAGAAGAAAACTGTAAGGAATGGGTTAATGGTATCTTGAGGGTCAAGTACCATAAAGGACTGCTTCTAGAATACTGAAAGCTGAGTTTGTAGGCAGAGAGGAAGAAATCAGTGTCTTTGCCTTTTGCTTTGTATTCAAAATTGTCTGCAACCTTTGTGGATGCCAAGGCTCACCCAGACTATGTAATACGATTTTACCTAGAATATTTGCCAGTGTAACTCCAGAGGTTTTCTCTGCAAATCTAGTGGGCATTTTTGCCCATTAGACATTGAGTTACTTACAGATAATGATGAATTTCCAGCTTTCATTTATCTCAATCTTGATCTAAATTTTTCTATCCTAATTTTAAAAGTCAGGCCTGTTCAGTATACAGGTAAAAAAATGCATGATATCCTCTTTACCAACATGACCTTGCTTTTAAAATGGGGGAAAAATGGTGCCTGGTAGATAAGTGCAGATTATTTTGACCTCTTTGGCTATATAAATGTTGTCTGCATATTGGTACTAATTTGTAACTGTTATAGGAAACGGGTATTTGAACATCCAGAATAATGCAGTATATTAGTAATTCTGTGACTGGCTAATGCTGTTAAATTCTTTGAGAGTGTGTGTGAGGGGGGTACTGTTTGTGTGTGTGTGTATGTGTGTGTGTGTGTGTGTGTGTGTGTGTGTGTGTGTGTTCTCCGTGAAAGATGTTGCAGTACATCGTCTGTCCCTGTCTTCGTGCTCCGGGGGTGGGCTGAAGTAGGGAGGGTGTGACGCTGGTATTTGTGTGAACTCGGGCTTGTGATGCTGAGCTCGGTTCACCAGCTTTCTCCTCCCTTCTCCTCCCAGCTCCTTCCCACCAGCGCCACAGCAACATCCTCAGAGTCTGAGCGAACTGCGCCCAGCGCGGGCACGGAGCCTCCCACCGCCAGCAACCTGCGGCCCGGGAGAAGAGCCAGCACAGTGACAGCGCCTCACCGCCACCAGTCCCCGGACCACCATGGCCAAGAACCGCAGGGACAGGAACAGTTGGGGTGAGTAACATATGGTGACTTCTGCAGCCTGCGCGGGGACTGGCCCTCTGGTTTCTGCTTCTGGGGACGAGAGGGCCAAGGGCTGGGAGACGGGCCACAACCGAGCTGCTCCCTGTAGGGCCGGAGAGACCATGGCCGAGTGGTACCCGTGTAAGCAGAATCGCGCTGTGGGGGCGAGGGCTGCAGCTTTCCGCAGGCTGGAGCCCCCTGTCTCTCCCCCACCCCCAGTCCTCCTCCTCGCAGCATTTGGACAGCACCCGCACGTCGCCTCCCTGGGACTCGTCGGTTCCGCTTTAGCGATCCTTTGGCAGAAAGGCGATGAGAGTAGGCAGGGGCTGTTACCCGGCCGAGAGGGGCGAGGGGGTGAGGATCCCTAAGCCCCGGCCCCTTCCTGGGGAGCTTTGAGCCCTTCCGCCTGGCAGGGCGCGGGCTCCCGAGCGGGCGGCATGCTGGAACAATGAGGCAGAGCGCGCCCAGCCCGGCGGGAGCGTTGCAGACCTGAGCAACCCAGAGGAAGGGGCGCCCGCCTGGGAGTCCCCCACCGCTGCAGTACTTGTTTTAATTTGGGGCTCGGAGGGGAATTGGGGAAGAAAGGAAGCAAAGTTGTGGTTTCCAGCCTCTGCTCTACCCCAATCCGGCACCCCATTCAGGCCAGCCCTAAGTGTGGCATTGTTCTTTGATTTTACCTTTTGGAGATATTGGGCTCATGATTCAGCACCAGGCCGAGGGGAGGGGGAAGGAGAGGCTAGGCCCAGTGGGTTCACGCCGCGAGTGGGTGGGCGGCGCTCACGCAGGCGGGGAAGAGAGAACGCAGTGATGCAGGAGAAATCGCGGCCCCGCCCCGCTCTGCTGCTCCAGACTTGGTTCAGGACGGAGAGTGTGGGCAGATTGGGCGTCTTTTTCTGCCCTCGGCTCGGGTTTTCTTCCAGTCACAGTGCTAACCTCACTACCATCTTAGGAACCAAAGCCTTTCAGGACATTTTGTTTTCTGACCCAGAGCAGATCTCAGGCCACTGTTCCTCGGTGGGTAGAGAAATATTTTGTTCCTTAGCTTTGTTATTTGGAAAGCTTACACACATCCTCTAGGAGTTTGGAGCTCCTGGATCTCTTCTGTGTCTCAGTGAGGACTCTTCTATAACTGTCCATCGGACCAGGAGGTATAAATTTAAATTTTGGGGGGGCTTACTTTTATCAAAAGACCGTATTTCTCCTTGCCTGGTTGTTCACAGGGCCAACTTAACTCCCAGTAGGCAACGTTTGTGGTAGGTGTGGGGAGCTAGGGCAGGGAGGTCTGGCTCTAGTTGTATGAATTTAAGAGAAAGCAGTTGCATTTTCTGAGATTACCAAGCCTCAGTAAGTGTGAGTATTGTTATAACACTGTTTTCTTTGCTTCTTAGGAGATTATGAGTAAGCGTTTTCACTGTCCCCCTAACTTTTCCTTGGCCTAGAGTAGGAATTTCTTTTCTTTTTTTCTTTTTTTAAAAGTTTATTTTGAGAGAGAGAAAGAGTGGGGGGGGGGCGGTGGGCAGAGAAAGGGGGAGTGAGAGAGAATCCCAAGCAGGCTCTGAGCTGCCAGTGCAGAGACCCATGTGGGGCTCGAACTCACTGTGGTATTATGACCTGAGCCTAAATCAACAGTGGGTCCCTCGACTGACCTGCCCAGGCGCCGCTAGACTAGGAATTTCTTGAACACTCATGGTTCAGGTGTGGATGTTCAAGTCAGTTTTGATCTTGATCTCTGTGCATTGTTGACTCAACCATGTTAAGAGACAGGCATGTGGAAATTTATTCTGAGCATTAAAGTTCTTCTTAGTGAAGCTTTGGATCATTATTCTTCAGTATTTTCTTTGGTTTCAGATTTCTTATATGGTGGAGGTTTTTTCCTCTTGGAAATGTTTCTCAAATGGGATTTGCATAAAAATCACATTGGAAAATTGTTAGAAATGCATATTTCTACATCTTCTAGCAAGAGTTTTTCTCTTTTTTAATTATTTTTTTTATTTTTTTAAAGTTTTAATTTTAAGTCTCGTTAACATACAGTGTTATATTAGTTTCAGGTGTACAATATAATGATTCAACACTTGTATACATCACCCAGTGCTCATTACAACAAGTGCGCTCCTTCATCCCCATCACCTGTTTAACCCATGCCCCCCACCCACCTCCCTCTGATAACCATCAGTCTGTTCTCTATAGTTAAGAGTGTCTTTCTTGGTTTGCCTCTCTTTTTTCCCTTTCCTCATTTGTTTTGTTTCTTAAATTCCACATATGAATGAAATCATATGGTATTTGTTTTTCTCTGATTGACTTATTTCTCTTAGCATTATACTGTTTCCATCCATGTCATTGCAAATTAGCCAGAGTTTTTCAATCAATAGCTGATATGAAGTCTAGGAATCTGCCTTTTAATTAGCATTTCAGGTGATTGACAAGCACTGGATAATTTATATTTGATGGGAACATGTCCCAGACGGTTTACCCAGAAGTCATCAAGAGACTCTCAACTCAAGTGATGAATTAGGAAAAGAAATACTAAAGTATTATACTAAAGTGTGGTCACTGGAAATTTTCACAGAAAAGAAATATTGGAATTGTGCAGTCTTGATCCTCTATGGAAATGCTTTAGTACTCAGATTTTTCTTTGCTATGAAGTATATATGATGTGGGGTGCCTGGATGGCTAGTTGGTTAAGCATCGACTCTTGGTTTTGGCTCAGGTCATGATCTCACAGTTTGTGACTTTGAGCTCCACATCCAGCTTCACATTGACAGCATGGAGCCTGCTTGGAGTTCTCTCTTCTCTCTTTGCCTCCTCCCCGCCCCCCCCGCCCCCACCAACTTGTGTGCGCATGCTGTCTGTCTCTGTCTCTCTCTTTCAAAATAAATAATAAATAAACTTCAAGAAATAAAGTATGTGTGATGTAAATGACTTAGAAAAATGTAGTAACATGGAGTAAGAAATAGAGGTTTTTTGGCGAAGGTGTTAGCCCTGTCTGTCCTGATTTCATTTTATTACCAGCACCTAGTGTAATACCTAACACTGAGTAGGCATTTAAAAATAACATTAATAGCTAATGTCACTGAGCTAATATCATATGAGGTAGGTACTGTAATCCTCATTTTACATATTAAAGGTAAGTGATGAAGCCAGGATTCCAACTCTGGCGGTTTGACTTCAAATTCTTTTTATCTTCACCAGCATGCTATACTGCCTCTTAGGAGTTGAAAATATCTGCTGCATTGTATAGAACTACAGTGTTTAAGGCACAGTCACCTGCATCATTATTTTTTAAAATTTTAGTTAGCATGCAGTGCAATACTGGTTTCAGGAATAGCATTCAGTGATTCATCACTTAACAGCACCCAGTGCTCATCACAAGTGCCCTCCTTAATGCCCATCACTTGCGTTATTGCCTTTGCTCCTTAGCCTCTGAGTAGACATAATCCCTCTTTTGCAAATAAAAAAACTGAGTCTCAGATAAGTTAAATGACTTGGCAAAAATCATATATTTAGTAAGTTAGAGGAAATTAGAACCTCGGGTTGCCTTCTAATTGATTTTCTATAGCATAACGCTGTGGAATGTTTTATAAGATAATGGGGCATGGTGTGAGGGTAGAGAGAAAACAGGCTCAGGTGATAGCTTTTAAAACTCAGCTTTTAAAAACTCAGATGATAGCTTTATTATTTTTCTTAAGACAATGAACTGGCCTTATCATCTGGCTAAATATATTTCAGACAAGTTAGAAAGCACTAGGTCAAGGCCAAAGGTGGACTCCCCAGAATTGGAAAATATAGTTATTTCCAAGAAAAAGGCAAGAGAGAATTTGCAAAATTTGTACAGGATACCTAAAATTGAGAGAAGTACACTATAGGACCATATCACAGCTAATCTTTTTATCTGAGTGATCAGTGACCTGTTAGGTTCTAATAGGACTATGGAAGTTACAAAGCAAAAAAAGCAGCTCTACTAACCAAGAATTGGGGATGTTATTTGAGGATCATATCCAGAGATACAACTGAGAAGCAGGTCTGTGAGTAGAACTGAGAATCCCAACACCTATACTTAAATCTACACCGAACCAGAAGTTTCAATAAATGTAAGCATTTAAAAGTCCATTTTTCAGAGGTAGACATTATTCTCATTTTAATATGTAAGGAATCCGAGACTCAGCATGAGGAATGTGCCAGAGGTCCCATAATTTATAAATTATAGATCTAAGGTTTAGGTTCAGGGTTGTTTGTTTCCCCAGTCCACTTGATGAAGGCCAGGAACTAAAATAGTATACCAAAAAGGTGCCATGTCAAGCCCGTCTAGGCTTAAGCTGGTATAAGAAATCAATGCTGTATAAACTTAATCGCTTTGGACTAGAAAAGAAGGCGAAGAATGTACTAGTGTGGAAAATAAAAGATACAGATGGCTATCAGAGGCAGTAGCTCGGAAAGCAGTCTTTCAATGTTGAGCTTAGAATTTAAGTACTACCAGAAGCAAAACAAAAGTGCATTCTTTAAAATTTGTTTTTGTTAATTACAGTTGCTTAAAACTTGGGAGTTCACATGGGAATTTGGTTTTTCTACCGTGTAACAGAAACTGTCAGTACACTGATGCTTTAGAAAAATAATATTTGCAGTAAGTATAGGGAACGTCTGTTGAAAAAGCATTAGGTTTCTGTTTTTGTTTTTTGAGGCAAGATTATAAATGATCTTGAGTATAGTTACTTCCTTTTCTTTCTTTTCCAGTTGGTTGTATTCTATTTTTCTTAAAATGAGACTATTTGTGCCTTTTTACTCGCCTCATTTTGTATGTATCTATTCCTTCTGAAACAAAATAAAATTTCTAATGAGTCATACGTGTACTTCCCCTACAGACTCTCCCATCTCATTTTGCTAATTTGCCTTCCTGACATCTTTTCTCAAATACATTTTCCAAAAGATATGTATTTTTTATACTTTGTATCTGCTTACACCTTGTCTTGATGACTCCTGGGTTATATCTTTGCTCTGTTTCAAACTCTGTAGTCTTTACTATCTTTAGAACCAGTGACTAGACTCTAAATGGAACCTGTGATCATCAGGAAAATGGTCTACTGTGAGAAAATTTTGGTCATAAAAGAAAGGTGGGGTGTTTTTAAATTTAGAGGCTTTTCCTCTTTTACATAAAATTTTATGAAAAATATCTGTACAAAAGAATATGTAAAACACAGATGTTTTTTATAAACATAAATTTACTAATTTTCTCATAATTTTTTTGTAGTGTAACTTTTTAAAAATTTATTTTGAGAGAGAGAGCGCGCATGTACATGTGCACCTGTGTGAGAATGGGGGGGTGGGGGGAGAGAGAGAAAGAGAGAGAGAGAATCCCAAGCAGGCTCCATACTATCAGTGTGGAGTCCAATGTTGGGCTTGATCTAATGAACTGTGAGATCATGACCAGAGCAGAAACCAAGAGTCGGATGCTTAACTGACTGAGCCATCCACATGCTCCTGTAGTGTAACATTTTAATTCCCTTATCATTTATGTTTTGTGTATAGCATACACTATGCCTTGAATATTGGTATCCCCCCAAAATTCATGTCAAATGTGATAGTACAGGAAGTGGGGGCATTGGAAGATGCTTAGGTCGTGAGAGTGAAACGCTCTGAATAAGATGAATGGGATGAACAGCCCTCTCTTTAAAAAAGCCCCACAGGGTTCCCTAGCCCCTCCCACCGTGCCGGGATTCAGTGCGGACTCTTCGACTTGGAAGAAGGTCCTCACCTGACCATTCTGGCACCCTAATCTTGGTCCTCTAGCCACTGGAACTAAGAACTAAATTTCGTTATCAACTACCCAGTCTGTGGTGTTTTGTTATAGCAGCCTGAACTAAGACATTCTAGAACTATTTTCTTTGTGGTTACCATGAGGATTACATTTAATATCCTAAAGTTACTGTACTCTAATTGGAAATTATATCAGTTAAATTTCAATAACCTATAAAAACTCTGCTCCTTTTTAGCTCTATATGCACCCCTTTTAGTTACTGACGTCACACAATTACATCTTTATACATTATGTGTACAAAACATAAACTAATAGTTATTTTTAAAAATGCATTAGTCCCCAAAGAAGACATACAGATGGCCAACAATCACATGGAAAGATGCTCAACATCACTAATCATTAGGAAATGCAAATCAAAACCACAATGAGATGTAACCTTACACTTGTCAGAATGGCTAGAATAAAGAAGACAAGAGATAACAAGTGTTGGCCAAAATGTGCAGAAAAAGGAATCCTCACAGTTGGTGGGAATGTAAAATGGTGTAGCCACTGTAGAATACAGTATGGAGGTTCCTCAAAAAATTAAAAATAGAAATAGAACATGATCCAGTAATTCCACTACTGGGTATTTACCCAAAGAAAATGAAAACTTAATTCAAAATATGCATATTCTGTATGTATATTTCAAACACACACACACACAGAAATATTATTATCCATAAGAAAGATGTGCTCTTGTCATTTGTGACAATATGAGTGGACCTAGAAGGTATTATGCTAAATGAAATAAGTCAGACTGAAAAACATATATCATATGGTTTCACTTTTATGTGGAATCCAAAAAAACAAAACAAAAAGCTGAAACAGAGTCATAACTACAGAGAACAAACTGATGCTTGCCAGATAAAAGGGCGGTGTGGGGAGAATGAGCAAAATGGGTGAAGGGGAGTAGGAGATACAGGTTTCCAGTTATGGAATAAATAAGTCATGGGGATAAAGGTACAGCACAGGGAATATAGTCAATGGTATTGTAATAGGGTTATATAGTGACTGATGGAAGCTACACTTGTGAACATAGCATAATGTATAAACTTGTGGAATCACTGTATTGTACACCTGAAACTATTTTAACATTGTGTATCAACTATATTTCAATTAAAAAATGTATTAGTGCCTTAAATTATGTAGAAAACAAAATGTGAAATTATAAACAAAAGTCATAATACTAATTTTTAGGTTAGTAATTGTATTTTTTTAATATATTGGTACCTTAGATCATGTAGAAAACAAAGAAACAACATTACAGAATGTTGTTTTAATAATACTAGCTTTTATAATTGCCCAAGTATTTACCTTTACTGAGAATTTTATTTCTTCAGATGGTTTTGAGTTACTGTCCAGTGTGCTTTCATTTCAACCCATGGGAGTCCCTTTCACATTTCTTGCAGGGCAAGTCTGGTGGTAACAAATTTTGTCAGCTTTTGTTTATTTGAGATGTCTTAATTTCTCTCTCACTTTTGAAGGACATTTTTGCCAAACATAGGATTCTTGGTTGACAGATTTTTTAAAAAGCACTTTGAATATATCAGCCCAGTGTATTCTGGCCTCCAAAGTTTCTCATGAGTAATCTGCTGCCAGTCTTATTGAGGATTCCTTGTACGTAATATCAGTTCTCTCTCGCTGCTTTCAGAATTCTATCTTTGTCTTTGTCTTTCAGCAATTTGGTTATAATATGTCTCAGTGTGGGTCTCCTGCTTGGAGTTAGTTGAGCCTTTAAATGTTTATATTCATGTCCTTTAGCAATTTTGGGAAGTTTAGGGCATTGTTTCTTCAAAAAAGTCTCTGTACCTCTTTCCTCTCCTTTTCGTACTCTAACAATGTGTATGTTGGTCTGCTTGATGGTGTCCCGTGTTTCCCTTAGGCTCTGTTCATTTTTCTTCAATCCTTTTTCCGTCTTTTCTGCAACCCTGATAATTTCAATTTCCCTGTCTCCAGCGGCTCATCATTTCCTTTGTGTGCTCAAATATCCCTATGAATTCTTCTTGTGAGTTCTTCAGTTCAGTTATTGTACTTTTCAGCTCTAGAATTTCTTTTTGGCTTCTTTTATGTCTATTTCTTTATTGATATTTCCATTTCTGTTCAGTGTTTTCTTGACTTTCTGCATTTTCATTTAGTTTTTTTGAGCATCTTTAAGACAGTCATTCTAATAAGATGTTTGTTTAGTAGGTTCACCATCTGGTCTTTCTCTGGGATGGTTTCTATTTACCTTTTTTTTCTTTTGAATGGGTCATATTTTCCTGTTTCTTTGTATGCCTTGTGATTTGTAAGACTGGACATTTGAATCCAATAATGTGATAAAAAATAAGAAAGTTACTTTCAACTTGGTTAGTTCCCTATCTACTCCCAGAATCCTCCCCTGCCCCACCAGATTGCTGTAGGGGCCTAGTGTGACTGGGAGCTAAATTGTTGACATTTCTTTTCTCCTATGCATCAGTTTTGCACAACTGGCCTTTTCTTTCAAAACTGCAGCATTCCCACAGATGTGTGCATGTGAATAAAAATGCTAAAAACAAAACAAACAAAAACAAGCACTCCGCCCATCTCCTCAGTACCACCTGGAAAAAACATTTACATTCTTTTCAATAAATAGCAAGCACTATGAAAAAAAAATAGGAAAGTCAGATTCTCTTCCTTCCCCAGGGTTTCCTGTGTTTGGGATTTGTTTGTTTGTTTTCATCATTATAGGATGAAATATATGTCTTTATGCTGACAGTCAGCCTGAGGTATAAAGTTAAGACATTCTCAGGTCTTTTTTGAGCCTCTGCCATTCTGTGGGCATGTGTGGTGAGTTTTTTATTTTCCCTGTATATGCAGTTACCTTTGAATATCCTAATCTTTAATGTCTGACTTCCAAAAGAGGAAAAAGTGAAAACTGAAGACGGGAAAAAAGGGACTGGCCCTTGGGACATCTGGGTGGCTCAGTTGGTTGAGCATCTGATTCTTGTTTTGGCTCAGGTCTTGATCCCAGGGTCACGGGATTGAGCCCCATGCCAGGCTCTGCACTAAGCATGGAGCCTGCTTAAGAGTCTCTCTCTCTGTCTCTCTCTCTGCCCTTCCTTCTCCCTCTCCCCCGCTCCCCCTTTCCCCCTTCCCACCCCCCCACCCCACCCCCACCCCTGCCAAAAAGGTACTGGCCCATTAAATCTCCTGGAAGTCACTTCACCGAGAAGGAAGTGGCAGTCAGCAATGGGGGAGAATACAACTCTGTGTCTGTACCTTTGTGATAAGAAGCAGCAATCAGCAATTGGAACACAAATCCCCAAATTTTGGAGGACAGGGTCCTTACTGACTACCCTGACTTCTGTAAGCTGTGTGTAATGCGCATTAACTGCCTGCCATAGGGCTGAGGGGAGGAGGATCAGTAGCCACTGCTGAGTTAAGAGTTGAAATTGACTAAAATTAACCACGATCTACCGTTCATGCCTCCTCCCAGAAGTTGTAAGCCTTCCAGAGTTCCAATAGTTCTATCAGGTAGATTCTGTCAGTGTAATTGTTGTCATGGTAGGGAGACAGATTCCTGGTGCTTCCTACTCTGCAGACTTCCCAACTTCATTTTAAGCTCTAGAACTATTTGGATTTTATTTTTATGGCTAGTATGATGTAGAAATTTCTTGGACTTTTTTTTCCATATGGACAACCAAGTGACTCATTAGTGAATAATACACTTTTTTCCCATTGATCTCCAAACTGTATTGTCAGATATTACTCCTGAATATGTGTGAGTCTGTTTCTGCACTTTTTATTGTGCTCCAGTGCTCTTTGTCTATCCTTGTGTCAATAACAGTTTTAATTGCTGTGGTTTCATAGTGTCTTCATATATGGTAGAACATATTGTCTCATTGTGTTCTTATTTATTGGTGTTTTGAACTATTCTTTATTCTTGGCTTTTGCTTTTGTATAAAATTTTAGAATCAGGTTTTCAAGTTATTTGGAAAGCCCAGTTGGGATTTTTTAAATTAAAATTGTATCCTGTTTGTCGATTAATTTGATAGAATTTTTACTGTACTGAATATTTCTATTCATGTACATAGTATATTCCTTCATTTATTTAGATTTTGTTTGTTTATGTCTTTCAATAGTTTAAAAGCTCTCCTTGAAGGGATGGCTTTTATTTGTTAGATTTATTATTTTCCTTGTATTTTTTAGTTGCTATGATTTTTCCTTGTTACATTTTTTACTAGCTGTTAATAAAAATGCAATTGAGTTTTACATATTTATCTTATATCTAGCAACCTTGCAAAACTCTCTTATTAATATTTGTGTGTGTGTGTGTGTGTGTGTGAGAGAGAGAGAGAGAGAGAGAGAGAGAGAGAGAGAGAGAGACAAAGGGACAGAGAGAAAGAGTGCATGTGTGAGAGTTGGGAAGGGGCAGAGAGAGAAAGAGAGAGAATCCCAAGTGGGCTCCATGCCCAGCACAGAGCCCAACATGGGGCTCTATCCTATGACCATGAGATCATGACCTGAGCCCAAATCAAGAGTCAGATGTTTAACCAAAAAGCCAGCCAGGTGCTCCTTATTAATTTTAATGAACTGTCTTTGATTCTGTAGAATTTTCTATGTAATGAAGCATACCACCTACAATATTGACAGCTTTATTCATTCCTTTTTAGTCTTTATCTTTTAAGTCTTTTTCTTATCTTAGAATAAGAACATTCTCCTTTTTTCCTAAATAAAAGTTTTTTTTAATTATCACTGGATATGGAATTATAATTCATTTTCTGTATTTATTGAAATAATCATACGGTTCTTATTCTTTATTTTGTTCCTGTGTTTAATTACATTAAGGTATCTTTTGTGTTGAAGTGATCCTGCCTTCCTAGAATAAGCCAAGACATATTGTATTACCTTTTTAAATATGTTGCTAGATTTTCTAATTTTTAAAAAATATTTTCAAGCATGCTTATAATCAGTATTCCCTTTTCATACTTACTTTGTCTGAATTTCAATATATCAAGTCTATATTAACTTTATGAAATGAGTGGAAGATGATTCTTTCTTTCTTTTTTTTTTTTTTTTTTCCTATTCTCTAGAAGAGTTTATATAAAATTAGATTGATCCAGTTTGGGAAAACTAGTTTATTAAAACTGCTGTTTACTTTATAGTAAGATTTTGAACTATTTTTTTTAAGTTTATTTATTTATTTTTATAGAGAGACAGAGACCACATGAGTGGGGAAGGGACAGAGAAAGGGAGACAGAGAATCCCAAGCAGGCTCCACACTGTCCATGCAGAGCCCAACATGGGACTCAAACTCACAAAACCATGAGATCGTGACCTGAGCCGAAACCAAGAGTCGGATGGTTAACTGACTGAACCACCCAGGTGCCCCAAGGTTTTGAACTATTGATTTAGCTTCAGTATGGGTTTTGGAACAGTTAAAGCTTTTTATTTCTTCTTGATTCAGTTTTAGTAATTTGTATTTTTCTTGGAATCTGTCCATACATCAGCTTAGCATGAGGTTGTTCTTAATTATCTGTTATTTTCTCTGCTTAATGTTGTGTTTTCCTTATTATATCTTTTATTGTTTAATCTCTCCTTTTTTCTTTATATTTACTTAATTTCCATGTATCTCTATTATTTTATTTTTTTACTTTCTTTGATTTTATTCTATATTCTCTTTTTAACTTAAAAAGTTGGATACTGAGCTCACTGATTTTCAGCTTGTCTTCTTGTATCCTATATATGTTGATATGCAGTAGATTAATTTTCATTTAGTTTCAAGTATTTTAAATGTCTACAATGATTTGTACCATGGTACAAATTTGGTATGGATTTTTAGGGCATCTGGCTGGCTCACTCAGTAGAGCATGCAACTCTTGATCTCAGGATCATGGGTTCAAACCCTATGTTGTGTGTAGAGATTACTTAAAAATAAAATCTTTAAAAAAAAGAAAGAAAGAAAGTATGGATTTTTCTAAATTTTGTTACTTATGTGATACTTGATTTTACTCTAGTTAATATTATATAGCAGTACCACTTTCAGTGGTCATAAAAATGTTCTGTATCTGTACTGTCCAATATGGTAGTCACTAGCCATGTATATCTTTTGAAGGGTTGAAGTATGGCTAGTGAGAATGAAGACCAAATATTTACTTTTATTTAATTTTAGTCAATTTAAACAGCCTCATGTGGTTAGTTGCTACAGTATTGAGCTGTTCATGTTTATACTCATGCTGTGAACTTTGTTGAAACTTACTTTGTCGTCCTAGTACATGTTTAATTTTTATAGATTTCCACAAAATCCTGGAAAGCATTTTATGTTTTCTAATTTTTGATGGACTGTGCTTATATATGTTTGCTAGCTCAAGCTTATTTTTTTTTTAAAGAAGAGTGAATGAATGGGTTTATTTTAAAGACAAATAAGTTAATATAAATAAAGTATTTAAAGGTTGCATTTGCTGTCAAATCACTTTAAAAAATTTTTAATTCCAGTAGAGCTAAAATATAGTGTTATATTAGTTTTGGATGTACATTGTAGTGATTCAATAATTCTATATAGTTTAAGCTTATTAAATGTATATTCATGTTTTCCATACTCTGATTTCTGGGCTGTTTGATCTATCAGATACTGATATCTGATAGATACTTTAAAAATCTGATAGAAATCTTAAAAGATGATAGTGGACTTGTCAATTTCCCCTTGGTCTGTCAAGCTTTTATTGACTTTTGAGCTGTGTTGTTAGGTGCACATGAATATGGACTTCTTACATTTTCCTGAAGAATTGAGCCTTTTATTCCTATCTAGTGATCCTCTTTATCTTAAGGAATGCTTTTTGCCCCAAAGTCCATTTTGTTTGATATTAATATAGATGCTTCATGTTTCTTTTGCTGATTTAGTTTGTGAGCATACTGAGCAGAATTGGCTGGAGTAGGAGGCTGACTAGATCACACAAAACAAATCATCTTGTCCATCTGATTTTTGAGTACCTTCTCTGCAGTGAATGCCGTCTGGTGAGCATTCACATGGAACTGACTATACTTATACTCCATGCCCATTCCAAAGGTCCAGACACATACTTGTTTGAAATACCTAACCATCTGCCCAAAATGTTAGCTACTGTCTGTGAATTAGAACAATGCCATACCTTTGGCCATGTGCTACAAGCCTCATGGGCTCTGTCTGCTCTCATATCTATCCGTTCTACTAGAAGACAGTGTAAGTTTCTTCTTTGCTGTCTCTTCCAGAGGTCATGAGTGCCTTTCATGGGCAAAATCTAAATCAGAAATCTAAGATGCAATTATAAGAACTGTAGTATTTTACTTCCCACACTTATAGTCTCTGCAAATTAGAACGGTGGAGATAGTCCTGAACATGACACAGTTGATATTCAGCAGAAAGGGTAACCAAAATTTTCCGAATAGCTGACTCAAAGATGATTAAAGGCCCAGACAATTGCTGAGAAACTAAATACTTCTAAAATTGACTTTTTTCAGTGACTATACATGCAGGTGTATTTGTTTGTTTGCCTTACTGGAAATGATACTTCCCATCTGCTTTTTTTTCTTAAAATAGGTGAACATATTTTCTTATGATTAGGTATTTTTCAATCACATGATTTCAGATGGGTCCATATTTTGCATAGCATAGCCATGACATAATTTATTTCCGTTATCCTACAGTTAGGCATTTAGATTGTTTCCAATTTGTCATTCTATAAATAATGCTATAATGAACCTTTATGTAGACAAATACATATGTACAGTCTCGATAATTTCCTTAGGATAAATTCCTGGAAATGGAATTGTTTTATTAAAGGGTATGTACATTTTTTAATGTTTTTGAATGTTTCCAACTCTATGTGTACAGTTGACCCTTGAACAACATGGGTTTTAACTGTGCTAGTAACACTTAGATGCAGAGGTTTTTTTGATAACAGTATATAAATGTATTTTCTCTTCCTTCTGATTTTATTAATTACATCATCTTTTCTCTACCTTTACTGTAATAATACAGTATATAATAGCTATGGGATAGAAAATGTGTGTTAATTGACTTATTATTGGTAAGGCTTCTGGCCAACAGTAGGCTATTAGTAGTTAAATTTTGGGAGAGTCAAAAGTTATATGTGGATTTTTGAGCATGTGGGGGGTTGGCACCCCTAATATTGTTCAAGGGTCAACTGTTTATATTTTTTTAACCATTGCAAGTTATGATAGCCAAAAACTTTATCTCCTTTAATTAGTATTTTATCGGGGCACCTGGGTAGCTCAGTTGGTTAAGCATATGACTCTTGATTTCGGTTCAGGTCATGATTTCATGGTCATGGGGTCAAGTCCTACATCAGGCTCCAAGCTGAGGGTTGAACCTGCTTGGGCTTCCCTCTCTCTGCCCCTCCACTGCTCATGCACATGTGCTCTCTTTCTCTCAAAATAAATAAATAAATAAATATTTTTAAAAAATTAGCATTTATTCAGTTACTAGTAAGACTGAACTTTTCCCTCTATGTCTCTTACCCATTAGTATTTCTTCTTAAATGTTTATTCATTTTTGAGAGAGAGAGAGAGAGAGAGCGAGTGCACGCAGGGGTGGGGAGGGGCAGACACAGAGAGGGACAGAGTGTCTGAAGCTGGCTCTGCGCTGACAGCAGAGAACGTGATGCTGGGCTGGAACTCACACACCGTGAAATTGTGACCTGAGCTGAAGTCAGACACTCAACTGACGCAGCCACCCTGGCACCCCAGTATTTCTTCTTTTTATCTGTTACTTACCTTTCTATTTAAGTCTTCTCACATGTGTATGAATATATATGACACACACACATACACACAGTGCCTGAATCATGATGGCATTCTTCTTCTAGAGGCATCCATTGAATAGTTTATGGAATGCTTTTGTATTTAAAATAAATAAACAGACTGTTAAGTGATTTACTTATTTCTTCTAAGATTCTGAAGTTGTAGGACCTGCATTATTTCTTGAAATCCTCTTCCTTAAGGGTATTGCGAGCAGAACAGTCTGAGAGTCAGCATGGTAGTGTTCTGAGATCTATGTGTAATCATCTCATTGTAGTTCATATCTCTGCTCTTGCTTAAACATTTTTAAGAGATTCATTTTTGTGAGTTAATGTTTTGTTTTTGTTTCCTTAACCCATTTTGTCCCTTTCTATATGAACTCCCTTTGTTGTGATTTTGGAAATCATTCTGGGTCATTCAGACAAATGTTTTCAGTCATTTTTCAAGTTTATTTGTTCAAAAGAGATTTTACAGTGTAAGAAAATATATTTCCTTTTAATTTCAGTTGCTAAGAAACCGTTTCCTAGGTGCTATGTCTTTTCTCTGTAAAGGCTCCAATGTCCTCATAGTTTATCATCTTGTGGGGTTTAATTTTTTCTGGAAAGATGAAGTATAGATTTTTTCAAAGTTTACAGTCAAGAAAATTAGAAATACGTACTCCCAGCATCTCCAGTATATTAAAATGATTATTTTCCATATTTAAAATTTTTGAAGATTCCCTTTCAACATATATAAATTTATAGCTGGGTGGCCAGCTTCCAGTGATTTAGAATATCACGTAGAATGGAAAAGTCCCAGAAGTCTTTATTGAACATAAAATCCACTATATGAGAAGATGAAACAGTATATATATTTTTTAGTTTTCCCCTTGTGAGCCATACATTTGTATCATCCATAGTAAAATGTTAATTCCCATCTGGTTTTCTTCTATCCTGTTGTCTGCCTCTTTCCCTTTTAAAAATTTGCATAGTGTTCAGGGAATTGAAACAAATTTAGTTTAGCAAAACATATTTAAGAGGGTAAAAATCTGGTGCTAAAGAAACTTGGCATGCATTCTAAAGGATTTTTAGATTCTTTATAACAAAGATAATCTTGATTGCTTGGTTGAAATGTAGTTATGAACAATGAATCAAGCACATAACATTTATTCTTAATGGCACTGTGCATCTCAATACTTTTTCAGAACTACTTTATATTAATGTAAATATGTATTGGGTACCTTCTGTGTGAGCTTCCATTTAAAAGTTTTTTGTTTTTTTTTTTTTTTTTTTGTCAAGAAGTACAAACACGAGTAAGACAGTTTCCATTCTCCAGAAATTTTTAGGCTGTGATTTCAATTTTGACCTTTTTAATAGGAACTGAAGTTTTTCTAGTTTAACAGTTTTATTGAGCTATAATTATATACTATACAATTCACTCATTTAAAGTGTACAATTCAGAGGCTTTTAGTTTATTCAGAGTTGTGCATTCATCACTCAGTTTTAGACCATTTCATTGGCCCCAAAAGAAAACTTGCATCACCTCCTAATCCCCTCCTGCTCTCCAGTCCTAGGCAACCACTCATCTACTTTCTGTCTCTATTAAGTTACCTATTCCTGGCATTTTATATAAATGGGATCATACAGTATGTGGCCCTTTGTGACCCCTTATTTAACATTGTGTTTTCAAAGTTTATCCATGTTGTAGCATATGTTGGTTCTGCATTTCTTTTTATTGCTGAATAATATTTCATTGAATGGATATACCATGTTTGGTTTATCTGTTTATCAGTTGATAGATATCTGGGTTGTAACTTATCTAAATACATATTTTATATGTCAATATTTATTAGCGTAAATATATGTATAGATTGATGGTTATGATAGTTTCAGATAGGAAGCCTTTCTTAACTTTAGATGAGATGCAAGCTAATGACTATGTATTTATAAATATTCCATAGATGCATTCTATTTTATTATTTATTCTACTTAATAAAAATTATTTCTGTTTTTAGAAGTTTTCTTACCAAAAAGGAATTTTTAATATGGTGTTTTGCCTACATTGGATTTTTTAAAATGTTTCTTTATTTATTTTGAAGAGGGGGAGTGGCAGAGAGAGGGAGAAAGAGAATCCTAAGCAGGCTTCACACTATCAGCATAGAGCTTCACTTCACAAACTGTGAGATCATGATCTGAGCCAAAATCACGAGTCAGTCACTTAACCGACAGAGCCATGCAGGGCGTCCCTGTTTTGCCTACATTATAATGAGACTTCTTCCCATAAACCACTTCATTATTTTATAGTCATGATGCAGATATTTGTTTTATTTTACAGTATACTTACATCACACTTAATATATAATTTCCCTTTTCTTCATTAAGTCCATATGTAGCTCTTCAAAGGGCTTAAACATATAAATCAAAAGTTCAGTTATCTATCTCATTCACTCCTAGTACACAAAGGTAGAGTAGAAAAGGATAATCATATACAAACATCTACTGAAGTCTTTTTCTCTCATCCCCAATATTTACTTTGTTGCAGATCCGTGCTTATCTCAGTCTGTTGATGTCACCCCTTACCACCTTCCCAGCCTGCTCCATCCATACCGTACTCCTTCTGTTCCTCCAGCATGCCAACACATTCTTCTTACACACTATACACATTGTTTTGTACCTTGAGTTATTTTTCACATTATATATTTGTAATTGTTTCAAATGAGCTCCCTTATTCTTTACAACTACCTTAGGTTCACAGGTGGATAAACCATAGTTTATTATTCAGTCTCCTGCTGGTGGGCGTTTACATTGCTTCTAGTATTTTGCATGTGTATGAGTATATCTGCAGGATGAATTCCTTTATTTTTTAAATTTTACTTATTTACTTACTTTTTGACTTGTAGCAAAAATTACTGTCAAACTCCACTCATTGGGCCAGAGACCCTCGTGGTGTTAGTGATAGACTTGTCCTTCCTTTAGCACACTACCTACACTTGTGAGTTCATCAGGATGAATTCTTTTAAATAGTATTGCTGGGTCAAGGAGTATGTTCATTGTATTTTTGATAATTATTTGCCAAATTGTTGTCTAAAGATGTTATATATATTTTAATTCCCACCTGCAATGCATGAGGATACAAATTTACATCCCAACCAATGAAAAGATTTATCATACTTCTGATGTTTGTGAATCAGATATATGTAAAAAGTATTGATCTATCTTTTAAATAAAATTTTGATTTTAACTTAAAGTAATATTAATCAATTGAAATAAATTAAAATTTAATTTTAATTAAATGAATATGTTTTCATATGTGTGGAACCATTTGATACTGTGGTTTTTCTCAACTTCTTATTTGTATCCTTTGTCCACATTTCTTATTTCACATTTAGGTCTAAGATTTGTTTGGGACTGATTTTTATTCATAGTGAGAACAAGGGGTGAGGGTTCATTTTTTCCTCCATAGGAATATCCACTGACTTAGCATCATTTTTGGAAAAGATTATCCTTTCTTCACTTATTGCAGTGGCACCTTTGTTGCGTCAGATGATAGTATATGTGTGGATTTGTTTCTGAAATCTCTAGTCTTTTCTATTTGTCTACTTGTCTATCCTTGTGACAGTTGCACTCTGTTTTCACTACTGTAGATTTTAAAAATCTGTTGGTGTCTGTTAGTGTAAATCCCCCAAATTCTTCTTCAAGATTGTGTTTCTTATTTTCCACTCTTTGCCTTTCCATTTGAGCTTGTTAATCTATATAAGAAGGATTTATACAAGAAAGAAACTTGCTAATTTGTAGAAGAAAGATTACTGAGAATTTGTTTGGTATTATAACCAAACTGTAGATCACTGGGGAACATGGACACATTTATAATATAGTCTTTTTTAAAAATTTTTTTTAAATGTTTTTATTTACTTTTGAAGGAGAGAGACAGAGCTTGAGTGGGGGAGGAGCAGAGAGAGAGAGAGAGGGAGACACAATAGGAAGCAGGCTCCAGGCTCTAAGCTGTCAGCACAGAGCCCGATGCAGGGCTCAAACTCACGAACTGTGAGATCATGACCTGAGCCGAAGTCGGACGCTTAACTGACTGAGCCACCCAGGCGCCCCTATAATATAGTCTTCTAATCTGAGGACATGTATATACCTCTTTCAATAATGTTTTCTATTTTTCTGTAGAGGTCTTAAATATCTTCCATTGCAATTCAATGATACATTGGAGCAGCTCATACTAGCTCCTGAGAGCTGATCAGGTGCATATCTTCCTGGTTCCACATTCAGTGAGTCTCACTGGTAGATAGAAATGAGCCATGGTGGTAGTATTTATATCACAGAAACTGGCAAACACTACAAATCAGGATTTTCCCATACCTACCTACTGCTAAGGGATGGTTGTTAAATGTTTATCAGCACATCAGTTAGATTTATCACTAGATCTGTCAGGTTTTATACTGGTATATAAATGATATTTTTATTATTATTTTTAAACGATTATTTATTTTAGAGAGAGAGTAAGTGCAAGCCGGGTAGAAGCACAGAGAGAGGTGGACAGAGGATCTGGAGTAGGCTCTGTGCTGACAGCAGAAAGCCTGATACAGGGCTCGTACTCACAAACCATGAAATCATGACCACTTAACCAACTGAGCCACCCAGGAGCCCCAATGATATTTTTATTATTAAAAATGAACGTATAGGGGCGCCTGGGTGGCTCAGTCGGTTGGGTGTCCCACTTTGGCTCAGGTCATGTTCTTACAGCTCGTGAGTTCGAGCCTCGCGTCAGGCTCTGTGCTGACAGCTCAGAGCCTGGAGCCTGCTTGGGATTCTGTGTGTGTGTCTCTCTCTACCCCTTCTCCATTCATGCTCTGTCTCTCTCTGTCTTGAAAATAAATAAAAATTAAAAAAAAACAAAATGAATGTATAATGTACACATGATAAAATTTATGTCCTTATTTTCTGTCCATGTATTTTCCTTATTGAAGCATTGGTTCACGTCTTTTGCCCATTTTTAAATTGGGTTATTTATTTCATTATTATTGAAGAGGATTGATGTTAATTCTTTAAATGTTTGGTAGAAGCCATCTGGTCCTGGAGTTTTCTGTGATAGAAGTTTTTTGATTACTGATTCAATCCCTTTACTTGTTATTGCTCTGTTCAGTTTGTTCCTGTTTCTTCCTGATTCAGTCTTGGTAGGTTGTACATTTTTAGAAATGTATCCCATTTCTTCTAGGTTATGTAATTTGTTGATATAAAATTGTTCATAGTAGGGGTGCCTGGGTGGCTCAGTCGGTTGAATGTCCGACTTCGGCCCAGGTCATGATTTCACGATTCGTGGGTTTGAACCCTGTGTGGGGCTCTGGGCTGACAGCTCAGAGCCTGGAGCCTGCTTCGGATTCTGTGTCTCCCTCTCTCTCTTCTCCTCCCCCACTCATGCTCTGTCTCTGCCTCTCAAAAATAAACGTAATAAAAAATTTTTTAAAAATAATAAAATTTTTCATAGTAGTCTCTTCTAATTCTGTGTGTTTTTGTAGTGTCAGTTGTAATGTTTCCTCTTAATTTCTAATTTTATTTGAGTCTCTTCTGTTTTTCTTAGTCTAGGTAAAGGTTTGTCCATTTTAGCTTTTTTAAGAACCAGCTCTTAGTTTCATTGGTTTTTCTATTGGTTTTTTTTTTGGTCTCTATTTCATTTATTTCTACTCTGATCTGTAGTATTTCCTTCCTTCTGCTAACTTTGGGCTTAATTTGTTTTTCATTTTCTAGTTCCTTAGGTTGTTTCTTGAGATCTTTCTGATTTCTTAATATAAGAAACCTTTTCTATGTCTAAAATATAAACTTTCCTCTCAGAACGCTTTTACTGTCTCCCAGAGTATTTGATATGTTCTATTTCCATTTTCATTTTTTTTGAGATAATTTTTTATTTCCCTTTTGATTTCTTCTTTGATCCAATATTCTGTTTAGAAGGGTGTTGTTTAGGGTCACCTGGTGGCTCAGTGGGTTAAGCATACAACCCCGGCTCAGGTCGTGATTTTGCAGTTCAAGTCCCGCATCGGCTCTCTGCTGTCAGCACAGAGCCCACTTTGGATCCTCTGTCTTTCCCTCTCTCTCTGCCCCTCCCCTGCTTGCACTCTGTCTTTCTCAAAATAAATAAATTTCTAAAAAGAAAAGAAGTGTGCTGTTTAGTTTCCACACATTTGTCAATCTTCTCATTTTCCTCTTGTTGATTTCTAGTTTGATACCATTGTCAGAGAAGATAGTTAGCATGATTTCAGTGTTTTTTTATTTTATTTTTTTAAGTTTACTTATTTTAAGAGAGGCTGAGAGCATGAGCGGGGGAGGGCAGAAAGAGAGAGAGAGAGAGAGAGAGAGAGAGAGAGAGAGAGAGAATCTGAAGAAAGCTTTGAGCTGCCAGCTCAGAGCCCAGCATGGGGCTCTAACTCACGAGACTGTGAGGTCATTACCTGAACTGACATCAAAAGGCTGATGCTTACCTGGCTGAGCCACCCAGGTACCCCTTGATTTCTGTGTTCTTAAACTGGACAAAATTTATTTTGTAGCCTATCATATGAGCTATCTTGGAGAATGTACCATGTGCATTTGAAAAGAGTGTATATTCTGCTGCTGTTGGAGGAAATATTCAAGTCCGTTTGTTCTGAAGTATGGTCCATATCAATATCTGCTTATTGATTTTCTGTCTGGACAATCTATCCATTGCTGAAAGTGGAATATTGAAGACTCCTGAAATGATCTTATTGTTGTCAACTTCTCCCTTAAGATCAGTTACTATTTGCTTTATATATTTTGGTGCTTGGCTGTTGGGAGCATATGTATTTATGCTCTGGATGTGCTGACCTGTTTATCATTATTACTGACCTTCTTTGTCTCTTGTTACATTTTTTGACTTGAAGTGCATTTTGTCTGATGTAAGTATGGCTATGCCCACCTTCTTTTTGTTTCCATTTGCTTGGAATAGCATCTTCCATTCTTTTTGAGCCTAGGTGTGTCTTTATAGACAAAAGAGTGTCCTGTAGGCAACATATAGTTGGGTCCTGGTTTTTTTTTGTTTTTTTAAATCCATCTAGCTACTCTATGCCTTCTGGTTGGTGAGTTTAATTCATTTACATTAGGGTGATTATAGATATGCAAAGATTTACACTGCCATTTTATATTTTGCCTTCTTGTTATTTTTCTCTCCACTGTTTATTTTTCCTTTTGTTTTTGTCCGCCTTTACAAGTTAGTGGTTTTCCATGGTGCTGTGCTCAGTCTCCTGTTTTTGGTTGTTTTTTTTTTTTTTTATGTTTCATATCACTGCTTTAGGTTTTGCTTTGCGCTTAAGTTTATTTATTTTAAGAGAGGCTGAGAGAGCATGAGCAGGCGAGGGCAGAAAGAGAGAGAGAGACAATCCAAAGAAAGCTCTGAGCTGCCAGCTCAGAGCTCAACATGAGGCTCTAACTCACAAATAAATAAACTCAATTAAGTTTACATAAAACATTTCATAGATTAAAAAGTCTTTGGTCATAGCAATTTATCTTTATGCGCCTATAAAAGTACCATCCTTTAACTCTTCCTCTTTTTTATTTTTGATGTCAAAATTTTTCCTTATATGCTATGATTTTATTACCAAGTTGAAACTATAGTTATTTTTAATGCTCTTTTCATTTAACTTTTATACTGTAAGAGTTTAATGTACAATTGTAAAAAAGTTTCCTATTTCTGTTACCTTAATCAGTTTTGTGTACTTTTGTCTTTTTGTTTTAGCTTGAAGAATTCCTTTCAACATTTCTTACAAGGCAGGTCTAGTGGTGGTAGAATGAACTCTTATCTTTTGCTTATCTAGAAAAAATTTTATTTCTCTTTCATAGCTGAAAGATCATTTTTTCAGATAGAGTCTTCTTGGCTGGCAGTTTTATTTTAAATACGTCATTCCACTCTCTCCTGGCCTATAGACTTTCTGCTGAGAAATCTGCTGATTGACTGATGGGATTCCTTTGTAAGTTACCGTCTTTCCCTGGATACTTAAAAAAAATTTTTTTTAAGCTTATTCATTTATTTTGAGAGAGAGAGTGCATACCTAAGCAAGGAAGGGGCAGAGAGAGTGGGAGAAGGAGAGAATCTCAAGCAAGCCATGCACTGATGGTACAGAGCCCTATGTAGGGCTCAAACTCATGAACTGTGAGATCATGAAGTGAGCCAAAATCAAGAGTTGGATACTCAACTGACTGAGCCACCCAGGTGCCCCTTTCTGGCTACTTTTAAAATTCTTTATTTTCATTGATTTTTGGTAATCTTAATATGTATCTTAGAGAAGTTCTTTTTGTGTAATAAGTTATTCTATTGGCTTCATGGATTTATATATACAGTTCTTTCCCCAGATGTGGAAGGTTCTCAGCTATTTTTTTTAAAATAAACTCTGCCCCCTTCTCTCTCTCTTCTCATTCTGATATACCCATTATTCTTAGGTTGACTTTTCTAATGGGTCTGGTGGTTCTCATAGTATTTTTTAACTTTTAAAAAATCTTAGTTCTCTCTCCTCTTCCACCTGAGTCTTTTTTTTTTTTAAGTAAGCCCTACACCCAATATGGGCTTGAACTCACAACCCCAAAATCAAGAGTCTCATGCTTCATCAACTGAGACAGCCAGGCACCCCACCGGAATCACTTCAAGATTCCTATCTTCTAGCTTACTCATTCTCTCTTCTATCTGATCTCTATTTCCAATGCATTCTAATACATTCTTCATTTCATTTACTGAGTTCTCCAGCTCCAGAATTGCTTTTTTTTTTTTTTTTTTTTTTTTTAAGGATTTCAGTCTCAGGGCACCTGGGTGGCTCAGTTGGTTGAGCATCCGACTTCAGCTCAGGTCATGATCTCACAGTTTGTGAGTTTGAGAACCACATTGGGCTTGCTGCTGTCAGTGTGTCAGCACAGAGCCTGCTTTGGATCCTCTGTCCACACACCCCCTCTACCCCTCCCCTGCTTATACTCTCCCCAAAATAAATAAATAGTTTTTAAAAAGAATTTCAATCTCTTTGGTAAAGTACTCCTTCTGTTCATTCATTTTATTTCTGATATCATTGTATTGCCTTTCTGAATTTTCTTGTAGCTCATTAAATTTCTTCATAACAGCAATTTTGAATTCTTTGTCAGATCACAGTATTCCCTTCCATGTCTTTGGATTTGGTTGCTGGAAAATTGTCATTTTCTTTTTATAATGCCATATTAATATGACTTTTTCATGTTGTTTGATGAAAAGTGCCTCTGCTACCACATTCGAAGTTGCAGATACCTTTCTCATTTAGGCAAGGTTTTATTTGCTTTGATTCTAACAGTTCAATAGATTTGGTAATTAGAAGTCTTCCTTTTGTTTTCCAGAAGGTGGTGCTATAGCACATGTTTTTCGTTTCCTTGACAAGAGCTTACAGCTGGTAAAGTTAGGAGCATTTATATATATATTATGTTTATTTATTTATATATATAAAGCTAGAAGAGGGGGAAAAAAGGGTGGGTGGCTTTAGAGGGGGGAAATGTGTACTTAGCACTTGGAATTTGGGGTGTGTCCATAGCTGGAAGCCAGCCTAGTAGGGACTCCTTGAATGGAGGGATTTGGGTCTCAGAGGTCCCTGTGTGGTCCTTTTGTCAGAACCCTGGGGCAGACAGCAGGAGACATTTTTCCTCAGTTCTCTTTGCCTACTTCTTTTTCCTTTCTGTCTCCCCCTTTACTGCATTTTTACCTCAGAGAGAGCAAAGGTCCCTCCAGCTGCAGAATGCAGAACCAGCCTGGCAGACCCCCACTCATTGCCTTTACACTGTACCCCTTTAAAGGCTTATGCTTCCCAGCTAATATACTTGATGCTGGAGGCTCTATAGCCCTAGGTTCCATGACCTCCTCTCTCTCCCTGCAGCCTCCTCTGTGGTCCAGTCCACCCACTTTTTGGTGCACAGATGAATGGATCTCTTGGGTGTTCTAGTATGTTGTGGAGAGGCTCTTTTTTTCTTTCTCTTTTTCTTTCATTCGTTATAGATGTCCAGTTAGTTTTAAATCAAAGAGGTGAGAAACTCATGAGGAAGGACTTATGTCACCATGATGCTGATGTCATTCTCCTCATATTATCTTTTAAACATCTGTAGGATCTGTAGTGATATCTCTTTGTCATATCTGATATTGTTGATATGTGATTTTATCTTTTATTTTCTTTGAATTGTCTTAAATTATTAAATCATTCTGGTTGATCTCTATTTCTGGTTCATTGATTTCCCACATCTTTATTCCTACTTTTTCTTTTCTTTGAATTTAATAAGCAATTCTTTTTCTTACTTAAGATTAATACTAGATTATGCTTCTTCAAGCATATTTTCTATTAAATGCATTTCAAAGTGTAAATTTCCTCTCAGCAAGTTTCTGATATATTTTAACTATCTTTGTATAATTAAAATACTACACTCCAACTTATTGATTCTAATACTTATATGGAAAGAGTCAAAACACCCCCAACTGTTAATAATTAGAACATAGGACCAGCTTGCCCTACTATATGTAATGACTTTTCATAAAGCTATTTTGATTAAGATAGTATAATATCGCTGATGAATAGGTTACATTCATTAGATTATTTAGTTTACAACATTTTCTAATTTCCATTATATTTTCTTTTATCCAGAGGTATTTAGAAATTTACTGCTTAATTTCAATGTATTTAGGAATTTTCTAAATATAGAGTTATTGATTTCTAGTTTAATTTCTTTATTATTAGAGAACATATTTTTTGCAATATTTTAATAATTTTAAATGTGCTAACATCTGATATATGAACCAGTACATGATCTATTTGGTAAATATCCCATATGAACTTTAAAAGCATGCATGGTTTTGCAATTAGATGTCAAACTGATCAGGTTGGCTAATGATACTATTTAAATCTTCTACATCTTTACTGACTTTTTCTTTTAAGTTTTAGACAATGGAGACAAATTCCTAGAAAGATAAAATGGACCAAAATTTTTCTCAAGAAGAAATGTAAAACTTTATTAGTACTAATGTAACTATTGCATTATAAGTATAATGAAATTGAGGTAACAGTTAAAAGTCATCTCACAAAAAACAACAGGCCCAGACAGTTTTATAGGCAAGATCTATCAAAATTTTAAAGAACTGTTTGCTCTAATTTTTAAAAATTTTTAAAAATATTTATTTTTGAGAGAGAGAAAGAGCGTGAGCAGGAGAGGGGCAGAGAAAGAGGAAGACACAGAATCTGAAGCAGGCTCCAGCACTCTGAGCTGTCAGCACAGAGCCTGACATGGGCTTGAACCCACAACCATGAGATCATGACCTGAACCGAAGTCCAGCGCTTAACCTACTGAGCCACCCAGGCACCCCTCTAATTTTTATTACAAACTCTTTTTGAAGATAGAAAAGAAAGCATTTGCTAATTCATTTTATAAAGCTAATGTCACACGGAATATTATACTTGCCAAAGACAAAAATGAGAATGGAAAATTGTAAATTCAATTCATTTGTGAATGAATATAGATGCACAATTCCTAAACAAGATTTTCATGAACTGAATCAATAGTATATAATAAGATATTGCACCTTGAAAATATTAGGTTTATACAAAAACTTAAAGATATATTACTTACTACATTAACAGAGTAGAGGTGGAAAACCAGATGATCATCTCAATAGGTTCAGAAAAGATATATGATAAAATTCATTTTCCATTTATGATTTTTGAAAACTTACAGTAAACCAGTAGAGGAGAAGTTCCTTAATATGATAAGGTAAAGTGTACCTACCGAACCAAACTATAACAAACATTAACTCAAATATTGGAAGCACTCCCATTAAAATCAGAAAGTTATGCTCACTAAAATCAGAAGTCATGTCTGCTACTACTATTGCTATTCAACATTGTATTGAATGTCCAATGATACAAGAAGAAGAAAAGAAATACATAAGGATTAAAAAAGTAGAAATAAAACTCATTATTTCTACAACTTATTTTTGTTTCTACATTAATAAAACGCCCAAATGTCTAAGAATTTATAGGGAATGGTAGTTTAATAAATGTTTTAATATGAGGCTAATCCATTAAAGTCAGTTACTCTTTGCCCAAGCAACAACTATAAAACATAATTAAAAACACAACAATGAAACCAGTTATAGTTAGCAACAAAAACTAATGTATCTAGCAATAAATGTCACAAAACTACTTTCCTCAGCACCCCAAATTATAAAAAGTTTACTGAAGGAGATTAAGAGAAATATCTCATGCTTACAGGTTGGAAGACATTATCATAACAGTATTGAGTCCTTTCAAATTGATCCATAAATTTAATATAACTTCAAAAAATTCAGCTAACCCTTTGATTCTAATATTTATATGGAAAGGGTCAAAATAGCTAAGACTGATAATAATTAGAAGAATAAAGGGGCGCCTGGGTGGCTCAGTCGGTTAAGTGTTCGATTTCCACTCAAGTCATGATCTCACAGTTTGTGAGTTTGAGCCCCACATCCGGCTCTGTGCCCACAGCTCAGAACCTGGAGCTTGCTTTGGATTCTGTGTCGCCCCCTCTTCCTACCCCTCCCCCACTCACACTCTGTCTCTCTCTGTCAAAAATAAGTAAACATTAAAAAAAATTATTTTTAAAAGAATGTGGCTGGGGTGCCTGGGTAGTTCAGTTGGTTAAGGGACTGACTCTTGATTTTGGCTCAGGTCATGATCTCATGGTCGTGAGACTAAGCCCCCACATTGGGCTCCCATGCTGACAGCATGGAGCCTGCTTGAAATTCTGTATCTCCGTCTCTCTCTCTGCCCCTCCCCCCCTTCAAATTAGGTAAACATCAAAAAAAAAAATATGGTCGTACTATATAGGACTTTTATAAAGCTTTTTTGATTAAGATAGTATACTGTTGGTGCTGATACAGACAAATTGTTGAATGAATCAGAACTGAGAGATCAGAAACAAAGTGTGTGTGTATGTGTATAAATATATACATATATATATTTATGCATATATATACAACATACATATATGTGTAACTCTTATTTATGACAAAGATCATATGGTAGACTGCATGAGGAGAGGAGGCTTTGATAGAGTTCTGAAAATTTTGTTACTCATATGGAAAAAATCAAATTGGTTTTCTATCTCACAGCTTACACAATAGCAACTCCTTGTGGGTTGAGAACTTACTTAAATATCAAAAGCAAAACTTAAAAACTAGAGGAAGGTACGGGCGCCTGGGTGGCTCAGTTGGTTAAGTGTCCAGCTTTGGCTCAGGCCATGATCTCACAGTTCATGGGTTCAAGCCCCACGTCGGGCTTTGCTGACAATGAGGAGCCTGGAGCTGCTTCAGATTGTGTCTCCCTCTTTCTCTCTGCCCCTCCCCGACTTGTACTCTCTCTCTCAAAAATAAAATAAACATTAAAAAATATACTTTTATAAAATGGAGGAATGTATATGATGTCTTTATATTTTGTATAAGGAATAATTTCTTAAACATGACAAAGTGCTAATCATAAAATAAATTATGAATAAAATCTGTTACATTAAGAATTTCTTGGGGCGCCTGGGTGGCACAGTCGGTTAAGCGTCCGACTTCAACCAGGTCACGATCTCGCGGTCCATGAGTTCAAGCCCCGCGTCAGGCTCTGGGCTGATGGCTCGGAGCCTGGAGCCTGTTTCCGATTCTGTGTCTCCCTCTCTCTCTCTGCCCCTCCCCCATTCATGCTCTGTCTCTCTCTGTCCCAAAAATAAATAAAAATGTTGAAAAAAAAAAAAGAATTTCTTTTCACCAATAACAGCTTAAGGAAAGTGAAAAAGCAAGCTCTAAATTAGGAGAGTTTTGCCATACGTGTAACTAACAAAGGACTAGCATTCAAAATATATAAAGAACCACTGTAAATTGAGGAGAAGACAACCCTAATAGAAAAATGAACAAAAGGCATGTGTTCACCTTATCAGTGTTTAGAGAAATGTGTATGAAAACCATAATGAGATACCACTCACTCATTTTATTCCTATGCAACTGACAAAAATCAAGAAGTCAGACAAAACCAAGTGTTGGAAAGAATATGGATGAATAGGGTCTCTAAGAAGCTTTTAGGAGTGGGTGAGGAGTGAAAATTCGGTACAACCACTCTAACAGATTGCATCTTGATGCAATTTAAAAAAATTACAACCCAGAAATTCCATTCAGAGTACCTCTTATATATATGTAGTTTGATGCAAACAATCTTAGAGAATTATTTCAGTCTGTAGAAAGTTGTGAGATAGTTTTCAGCTCTGAAGATGTTTTTCCATACAAAATATTGTTTATCCAGCATCCTCAAGTCACATCAGCTGTGTACTCATGTGATAGGCAAGGAGCTTCGTCAAAGAAAATGTATATTTGATATCCTCAAAAAAGGGCCTGTGTTCTGAGGCTGAAATAAGGTTGGCAGGTAGTACTGGAATCAAATATGAATAGATAATAATAACTGATAGTATTAATAGAAGTCACTATTAATAATAGTGCTATTAATAATATTTGTAGTAGAGGTCATTATAAAGCACATACCATTTGTCTGGCTCTTTGGTCTTCATTTAATGAACATTATTTAATTGTCACAAAACCTTTCTGATATAAGCACTATTCTCAGTCGTGTTTTTCAGATAGCTGATAGTGAGCCATTGGGGGTTAAATAATTTCCACAGCTTCATATATGTGTACGTTGTGACGCTGGGATTTAAACACAGACTGACTCCAACGTCTGAGATAAGGCAATATGGAAACTGTCATCCTTTGGATATAAAATCAATTTTTCTTCACTTTGCTGAGAGAACAGCTCTGATTCATGGCTGTAGGCAGTGGTCCTGTTGTCTCCAGATGCTTTGTACTATTGTTCAGAAAGTATTGGAATATATCTGTCTCCAATAATGAAAAACTAAAATTATATGTTAGATTTGCAATATTTCAGTAATACTATCTTATAGATGAACAATATAATATAAAGAGAGATACAGTTATCAAGGTGATACAATTATTTATATACATATATATGTATATATGTAATCTGAAGATTCATTTAAAATAACACCAAAAGATAAAATTGGCTTGTTTTTCTCTAGTTATCAGACTTCTTACTAAGTATAGGTATTCTCTTTTTATTGCACTTCGTTTTATTGCACTTCGCAGATACTGCGTTTTTACAAATTGAAGGTTTGTGACAACCCTGCGATGAGCAAGTCTGTAGGCACCATTTTTCCAACAGCATTTGCTCACTTTGTGTCTCTGTGTCACATTTTGGTAATTATTGCAATATTTCAGACTTTTGAGTTTGATGACTTCAAGGGGTTCAAGACTTCAGTAGAGGAAGTAACTGCAGAGGTGACGGAAACAGCGAGAGAACTAGAATTAGAAGTGGAGCCTGCAGGTGGGACTGAACTGCTGTGATCTCAGGATAAAACTTGAACGGATGAGGAGTTGCTTCTTATATATGAGCAAAGAAAGTAGTTCTTGAGATGGAATCTACTCCTGGCGATGATGCTGTGAAGATTGGGGAAATGACAATAGAAGGTTTAGACTATGACAGACTTAGATGATAAAGCAGCAGCAGGGTTTGAGAGGATTAACTCCAATTTTGAAAGAAGTTCTGTATGTGTAAAATGCTATCAGACGGCATTACATGCTACAGAGAAACCATTCATGAAAGGAAGTCAATCAGTGCAGCAAACTTTATTGTTGTCCTATTTTAAGAAATTGGCACAGTCACCCCAGACTTCAGCGACCTGATTAGTCAGTAGCCATCAGCATCGAGGCAGGACCCTCCACCAGCACAAAGATTACAACTTGCTGAAAGCTCAGATAATGGTTAACACTTTTTAGCAATAGTTTTAAATTAAAGTATATACATATATACTTTTTTAGACATAATGCTGCTGCACACTTAATAGACTACAGTGTTGTGTAAATATAACTTTTATATGACTTGCTTTATTGTAGTATTCTGGAACTGAATCTGCAATATCTCCAAGGTGTGCCTGCAGACATAATGGAGGATGTCTTTTAAATATATTTTTAAAGATTTAAATGAAAAGTTGTTTAAGAGCCCAGTTGGTTCAAAATTAACATTATTGAGGGTTGGTTTGAGGTTAGGTCATATATCTGATGTGAAGAATTAATTGGTATATGTCTTGGCTTTCTGTTCTTTTGATACAAAACAAATGAGCCCATTTATGTGGTGTCCAAGAGTTATTTGATTTCCACTAAAGAGGCAGAATGTTATAGTAGAAAGGCCTGGGATGAGAGTTTAGATACCTGGGATCTAATCTCAGGTTGACAGTTACTAACCCTGTGAACTTGGATCTATTGCTTACTAATGGGCACTCTCTTGGAAAAGTTACTTAACCCAGTTCTTAGTTTCCTTGTGTCAAAAGTACAGATAATAATAAATACCTTGCTGGAATGTTAAAACAATAGTAACACAAGAAAGCATCCATGGTAGATTGCCTGATACAGAAATTCCATATCCTTTTTTTGGGCAAGGTTAGTTACATCTTTCGCTTTAGTTTCCTAAATCTATACTAATACTAATAGCATTTGTTATGTACCAGCCACTGTTCTAAGTGTGTTACATGAATATATTAATTCACAGCAACCTTATGAGGTAGGCACAGAGAGGTCAAACAACTTGCTTAAGGTTATTCAGCTAAACAATGGGGAAGCCTTTATTCAAATCCCACAGTCTGGTGCCAGGGCCTCTATTTTTAACCACTACACTGTACCTCCTTTCTAAAGGAAAGGGTTGTAGACTTTATCAGTAGTTTATTGCCTGTTATGCTGCATAATAAACAACCACAAAACCTCAGGGGCATAGAACAATAAGCATTTATTGATCACACATGTTGAAATGGTTGGTAGACAACTGTTAATCTTGGCTGAGCTGCCCCATGTGGCTTGGGGTTGGTTTGCTGTGGGGTTGGTTGGGACTGGGCAGTTTGCCTCTGCTCCAAGTGTCTCTCATTCTGCAGCAGACTAGTCTGGGAATATTCTCATGGTGAATGGGAGAAGTGAAAGAGCAAAACGGAAAAACACAAGTGGTTTTCCAAGCCTCTGCTGTCTCATGTCTGATAAAGCACATCACATGGCTGACCTCAGAGTCAAAGTGGGGAGACATTGCAGTTACATTACGAAGGCAGTAGATTTAAGAATGTGTCACTTGACACATTGAAGCTGTTTTGTAATATACCACAAATGCCACGGTCTAGGGTTCTAAAATTCTTGCATATTAAGGATTAATTCTAAAAGCTGACCTATGTCAAAACTGACATTTCTGAAAATTAAATAAAAAACTTTTTTTTTCCATCTTACATATGAAGAAACTAAGCACTAGAGTTTCAAAAAGACTTGACAAGAGAACAAGACTTCTTTGGCTATATTTTTGCTTTTACCCTTTGACCCTCTTCACCCATTTCTCCCACCCTCAACCCCCCATTTCTGGCAACCACCAATCTGTTCTCTGTACCTATAAGCTTGTTTTTTTTTAATTCCACATATAAGAGACACCATACAATATTTGTCTTTAGATGTCTGACTTATTTCACCTAACGCAGTGCCCTTGAGGTCCATCTGTGTTGTCACAGATGCCAAGATTTCATTGTTTTTTATGGTTGACTAATAGTCCATTGTGTATGTGTGTGTGTGTCTGAACATGTATGTATATGCACACATACATATATACATACGTACACTCACAGACACACACAGTATAATTTCTTTATCCCTTCATTCATCATTGGACACTTAGGTTATTCTTAGGTTGTTGCCATATTTTGGCTATTGTAAATAATGCTATAATGAACATATATCCTTTTTAATTAGTCTTGTCATTGTCTTCAGATGAATACTCAGAAATTGAATTGCTAGATCATATAGCTTTATTTTTAATTTTTCCATACTGTTTTCTATAGTAGTTTCACCAATTTACATTTTCGCTAACAGTGCACACAGATTCCTTTTTCTCTGTGTCCTAGCTAGCACTTGTTGCTTATCTTTTTGAAAATAGCCAATCTAACAGGTGTGAGGTGGTATCTATTTGGTTTTAATTTGCATTTTTTGATGATTATGATGTTGAGCATCTTTTCATGTGTCTGTTGGCCATTTGCATGTCTTCTGTAGAAAAGGGTCTGTTTGGATCTTCTATTTTTTAATTGGATTGGGTGTTTTTTTGTTTTTTGTTTTTTTTTTACTTTTGAGTTGTATCAGTTCTTTATATAATTATCAGATATATGAAAACTCTGAACACACACACACACACACACACACACACACACACACACACTTCTGGAAACTAGGCAGAAACTTCTTCCAGGAATACTTAGTTCAGTCTATAACCCCAGGATAGTGGTGGGGATGATGATGATGATGATAGGTAATCTTTAGGAGTTTACTATGTGCCAAGCACTGTTCTCAGCACTTTATGTATAGTAGTTTCCTTAATCGTTACAACAACCCTATTAATGGGTACTATTAGTAGTTTATATTTTACAGATGAAGAACTGAGAAGTTTAGTAATTTCCCAGGGTTACACAGCTTTTGTATAAGATCTCCACACCAGATAAATTTCAAATTTTTCTTTTTTTAAAAATCAAATTGTGTCTAGACTCCTTCACTATGGATTTGAAGGTTGTCTGTAATTCCATTGCTCTGAAGTATAATTTTAGACATTTAAGAATCTGGGATTTTGTAGATGGTGTGAATGTATTGAAAGGAGCTTTAGAACTAGATGCTTTAGAACTTTATTCTAGTTTCAAAAATATGTGATTCTGAGTCCCTGTATGCATTTCCTCTTTTGTATGTTCAGCTTTAAAAAGTGTTGGAAGGATCCTTTATGTGAATAACTAAACCTATTTCTAGGAGATGAAGAAAGTATGAACTAAAGTCCTTTTATTCCTGTGCTCCAAAAGTAGAATCCTTTGCTTTGAATTTCTTTCTCATTCTGCAAACAGAGTTCTCTGCCCTGACTTAGAGCATTCTTGAGAATAAAATTCTGTTTGGTTTGGTCACATGATCAGAAAGACCAGATATGTCTTTCTGAGACACGATGTGAATGACATTAATGTATGTTATTAAAACAGGCATTTCTAATTCCACTGTGCCCCTGTTTCAGATATTTGAGAATTGAGAGGTACCTTACATTTCTTGGTATTTTGAGATCCTTAGCCGAGTAAATTGCTGTTTTATTCAACAGGTGGGTTTTCAGAAAAGACATATGAATGGAGCTCAGAAGAGGAGGAGCCAGTGAAAAAGGCAGGGCCAGTCCAAGTCCTCATCGTCAAAGATGACCATTCCTTTGAGTTAGATGAAACTGCACTTAATCGGATCCTTCTCTCAGAGGCTGTCAGGGACAAGGAGGTTGTTGCTGTGTCTGTTGCTGGAGCATTTAGGAAAGGAAAATCATTCCTGATGGACTTCATGTTGAGATACATGTACAACCAGGTATGTTAAGTGTTCTAAGGGGCACCTGAGTGGCTCAGTTGGGTAAGTGTCCAATTCTTGATTTCAGCTCAGGTCACGATCTCATGGTTCATGGGATCAAGCCCCATGTCGGGCTCTGCACTAACAGTGTGCAACCTGCCTGGGGTTCTCTCTCCCTCTCTCTCTCTCTGCCCTTTCCCCACTATGCACACACTTGCGTGCTGTCTCTCAAAATAAATAATTAAACTAAAACAAAAGAAGTGTTTTAAAATGTCTTCTTGTTTCCGTGCTTTTGTCACTTTGTGTTTATATTTAGTAGTGTTAAGTATTTCCGCTTCCATTATCATATACCTTAATATGAACTAGTTTGCTAATGCTGTGGTACAACCATTCTGACTTCAGTGCTTTGGGCACCAAACTCCATAGGCCACTTTTGTCTGAAGCCACTTTGCAACATTTCCCTTAGGACATAACTTATTTTTCTAATTCTTTTAGAAAGAAACACAGCATAGTGATATGATTATAAACTTTACACTTTAGAGTGTGTAAAGTGTGTCAAATAATTTTTATCATAACTTTTATATTATAATCATATTCCCTCCAGCATTTATGATGACCTTTTGCAAACAGGCAGCAAAGTTAAAAGAATTTTATGGTGAACACCTACGTATCAAACTACTTAGATTTTACCGTTAATATTCTTGCTTCATCACATGTGTCTCCAGATACTCTTCCCTCTTTACATCTGTCATTGCATCTTATTTTTTTATTCATGTCACAGTAAATTGCTGACATTGGTTGCACTTCCTCATAAATATTTCAATATACATCATCATCATATATTTCAGTAGATTTTATCTTTTGTTGTAAAATCAGATACACTTACATGCACAAATTGTAGGTGTACATTTGCTAATTATTATTTTGTTTTTTTTGAAAATGCATATGCCTGAATGACCCCAAATGCTATCAACTATATCTTGCTGTTACCCCAGAAAGTTCTCTCTTATCTTTTCCCACTCGGTTCTCATCTTACCCATCCCCAGAGACAACCAACAGTGTTATAACATTTGAGACAGCAGTGTGGCACAGAAATGAGACTATAAGGGACCTAGGATAAACCAACAGCAGAAGGATAAATGAGAAATCAGAGTCAGAAAACCGAAGGTTGGGAATGGAGAACGTACAAGTAGTTTTTTGTACTCTTTACCCATAGCCATTTCTGCTGCAAATATGGATGTTGAGGCAGAATAGACACACTACCCAAAGAAACTTTGTATCATGTATTTATACCGTAACTATTCATTTTGGATTGATCTTTTATAGTTAGGGTATTTTTGATCAATTTTGTAAAGTTAACTTTAATATCTTCTATCTCTAGCTTCAGTTCAAACAAATCAAGAATAGAACTACCAAAATACTTCATGCTTTGAAACCAGATAGAACTCTCTGTTTCTAGCATATCACCATTAATATGCTACTTAACACAGCTGGGCAAATTAAGTGAACAAAATTAGTATCCATATTAGTTTCCATATTGTGGGATTATACAGTTTTAGGCATATTCATAGTTTTAACTGTAAAATAAACATTAAAATCAAATGCTCAGTAACACTTGTCATGTTGCTTGTGTTAAATGGCACTTGCCAGATTAAAGTGTAACCGATCTGTTGTGTTTTTGTTTTTGTTTTTCTGCATCTACTACTAGGTGCCTCTCCTCTTGCTATTCACCCCCTCCTCTTCCAATACCAAAGCATTTGTATGTATTATTATTGTGTATATCCTGACATATTATGTTCTCTCTTATCTTTATTCCTTTGCTTCTAGAATGCCCTCCCCAAGTTTGCTCATCTGGAAAAATTCCCAAACATCCTTCAAGTTTTAGCACAAGCACCACCTCTCCTATTAAGTCCTACCTGACCAACTGTTAGTTATTTCTTTTCCTATGCTTCTATCTTTGCGTAATACGCACCTCCATTTTGGCATGCATGTTATGCATCATAATGGTTTCTTGACAGGTCTGTCTTTCTATTAGGCTGTAAGCTTTCTCTGGTCTGGAATGATATCTTCCTATTCCCAGGACCTAGAATAAAATGTAGCACATGGTTGCTCCTCTGTTATAATGTTTCAGATAACAAAGAAAGTAATTGTATCAGTACAGTAGATGTGAATACATCTCCTTTTGACGGCAGTTGGAGAGAGATACCCGCCAGAACAGATGCAGGGAGGAAAGTATACCACCGTCCACTTCCATATCACAGACTTTCTTAATTTGCAGGAATCAGTCGATTGGGTTGGAGATTACAATGAACCATTGACTGGTTTCTCATGGAGAGGTGGGTCTGAACGAGAGACCACAGGAATCCAAATATGGAGTGAAGTCTTCCTCATCAATAAACCTGATGGCAAGAAGGTAAGATGCAAACTTTGTAAAGAAAATTGAGTTTTCAATTGGCAACTGTTACCACTGTTCAGGATCCTTGAAAATGATCTTTTGAAAACTAATTTTGACCATTTGACATGAAGTTCAAAAGGGATTCCTTGTTTCCCTTTCTGTTGATCAAGGTGATAAAATAATAGGAACGATAGAACAGCAGATCAGCAAGCTAACAGCTGTCTGTTGTTTCAGTGCTGTTTCTGTTAGCTTGGATTACCAGTGAAAATCAATCATTATAGTACTCAGCTAATTAATATTTTCATTTTCTGTGGCATTCATGGCATATATAAAAAATTACCTGTTAAGTATTCATTGATAATGGGTTGCTATAGTTCTCATAGTGTTAACTTTGTAGTAGCCCTAATTCTACATATGTTCTATAAAATACCTATAATATATTGTCTACTTGCCTGTAGGTTGCAGTGCTATTGATGGATACTCAGGGAACCTTTGATAGCCAGTCAACTCTGAGAGATTCGGCCACGGTATTTGCACTTAGCACAATGATCAGCTCAATACAGGTATGGAATAAAATAAATCCATTTCGATGGCTGTTACTTTAAAAATTGTAAATATGTGTATTCCTACATTCCTACTACCATGTGTGTGGTAGTGAGACCAACAACAGAAATGCTGAATATGTTATTTGGCTCAATTAGCATCCCAGTTCTTATGATTTCTATGAGTAGAATTGGCTTGGTTATTGTAATCTAATTTCTGATCAGTTTCAAGCTGCCAATAGCCAGAAAAGTTTGCATTATTTCACTGATAATTTTTTATGTTTAAAGCCTACAATAAACTTAATAATATTGTCTTATAATGTATGCAGATAGATATATTGGAACTACCCATTATAAGTTACATTTACTGAACCAAGATTTATAAATGGTTTTTTGTTGTTGTTGTTGTTGTTGTTGTTTTCATAGCGTGTAGAAACATTGCTAAGGGTAAAAGCATTTATATGCTTTCCCAGCTGTTAAAAACACTTAATTAACATCTAGGAAAATAAATGTCTCACAAAATTTTTTTTATCTTTCTTTCCTTTTTTTCTTTGTCTCTTATTAAGTATTGTTTTTGAGGTTAATGTAAGCTTTACAGATTGTCTTGGAAAGTCTCTGGAGAGTTTTACTATAACCATAGAACACATAGCATGAAAGGTTTTACATTAACTTTTAGATATTTTCTATTTATTAGAAAGAGCAAGAAGTAGTAGTAGCCAAGAAAACAGTTAAAAGAAAGGTAAGATAGTTTAAAAAGGTAGGGGAGGCAGAGTGGTTGGGATGAACAAGTCAAGGCTGAATTACAAGTGAGCAGAGAAAGAGGCTCGTGAGCCAGCAACCAGGGTATCATGTGTGGTTAGGACAGTGAGAGGGTGGATAGAAGGAAGATTGAATATTTTCTACAAAAATCTTTAAAGTGGAAGCCATGATTATAACCTGTGATTGATTAGCTTTTAAAAATAGACTTCTTAAACGAATGAGCCTGTGAAATACGGACTTAATGTCTAATTTCTTCATAATCAGCAGTATAAAACCACTTGTACAAACCAATTAAAACATAATTCTTTATTACCTATATTTCTGTTTTACCTGAAGACATTGAATATTTTCACTGAAAAATCTTAAGTCCTTAGTAATGACCTTTTTATCATCTGAGAAACAATCTCTTATTTAAATAAGTGCACAAAGCATTCTCTTTGTGTCAATACATAAACATAGAAGCTTCCTTCACTGTTTTTTGAAATTACTCCTCAAAAGAAAAAAAAAAAGATAGAATGTCATCTTAGTACTGTGGTCTGTTCATGAAGTGGTTATGTATATGTATAGGGATATGAGCCTGATACTCAGAACCTAACTTCAATGTGATAGAACTTTCCAGAGACTTAACTAAATTAATCAATTGTGAGAAAGCCAACATAATTTTTCAAGACAAAATTTCATGTATGGCTTACTCAGATCTAGATTGTTATTATTTTGCTATGCTTGTAAGAATGATTTTTTATTGACTAATCATTAAATCAGTTTCATAAATAATTTTAATATTCTGTTTCCAGAGCAGGTGGCTGTTGTATTTCTGGAACAATTTTATGATCATTGTACATGGTTTATTGTTTCTCAAGCTTTCTTTACTCCTCTCTCAAGGTCTTATAAATACCATTACGTGAGAATACATGTAGGGGCACCTGGGTGGCTCAGTTGGTTAAGCGTCTGACTTTGGCTCAGGTCATGATTTCTCTGCTCATGAGTTCAAGCCCCACATCAGGCTCTGTGCTGACAGTGTGGGTCCTGGTTGGGATTCTCTCTCTCTCTCTCTCTCTCTCTGTCCCTCCGCTCTCTTCCCCTCCCCAACTTGTGCTTGCTCACTCTCGAAATAAATAAATACACTTTAAAAAAAGAATACATATAAGAAAGTTTGATTTTGTGAAAATTGATATTTATAAAAATAATGACATAGTAAGTACTTCGAAGGATGCCAATTATTGTTTCACTTTGACTTTATTTCTTAATCAAGGTATATAACTTATCCCAGAATGTCCAGGAGGATGATCTTCAGCACCTCCAGGTAACAATATGTATACTCTTTTTTATATATATCTGGTAATGTTTTGAAGATGTGTGGATTTTGTTAGGCCTTCTCCTACCTAAAACTAAACAATTCAGAAAGATTTAGAAACATAATCAAATGGAGATTGTCTTATTCCCAGGTTTCTTGTTTTAGCCCTCCATGGTTATGTTCTCTCTCTCTCATTCAGTTTTCAAAGTTCTTTGTTACTCTAAAGCTACTTGCTACTGGCTCCATATATTTGAAAATATATGGCAAATTAGAGTAGAGAAAGAGCCTTTGGTTTAAAAATGACCCCAGATGTGAAGCTGATCCAGTTATAAAATAAATAACTCACAGAGATAAAGAGTACACCACAGAGAACGTTGTCATTAATACCGTAATGACATCGTCTGGTGACAGATGGTGACTGCACTTGCCGTGGTGAATGTAGCATAGTGTATACAACTATCAAATTGCTATGGTGTGCACCTGAGACTAATATTATATTGTATGTCAACTATACTTTAATACTACATTTTAAAACCCTTTCTGTTCTATGTGCTGCCCTCAGGGGTATTGTTACAGCACAAATGCAGAGAACAATAGTGAAAGTGAAGTTGAAGTCTTATGGTCAGAGATTTAATAATTGCTAGTATGATATCAGTTGCATGCCAGATTTTTTTTTCCCTGTGGACCACTTTATACTTAAGAACTATGAGGAGCTACCTGATAATTCATAAAACTCTGTTTTAGATCTGAAAGAGACTTCGGTGACTCCTAATTTACCCTTCATATTTTACAGATGAGGTAAATTTGGCTGAAAATAGTAAATGACTTGCCTAAACTCATGTGGCTAATTAGTGGTAGAGTGGGCATAGAGATCTGGGCATCTTCTGGGCTCAGGGCTTCTTCTACGCTCCAAGTAGCGTTTAAATTTCAGATAAGTAAAAGATTAGATATTTCCTGAAGATAGTTTACATCTCTGTAACACTTTCTGCTCTTTTTCAATTCATGTTATTTTGGTTACACAGCAAAACCTATGTACCTTAAATATATAATCTATCTTGGCAATAAGAGCCATGTACAGCTTTAGCAGACAACATAGAATGATAGAGCAGGGTAACTTGTGATGCTGGACATAACATTTGGAGTTCACACCCGGCATTATTCCCAAATATATTTCTAGTATCTCACACTGAGCATTTGTGACAAATAGGCAGTATGCTGAATGACTGTTCGATGTTTCTTGTAATCAGTACGATTTACTTCTTCAGGCACGTGTCATAACTAGCCAATTATTTTCCAAGTTAATGGCATGGCACTGTTCAATACCAGCTTAGGGATTTCTTAAAGAAGGGCTGATTTTGGACTTTGATATTGAGTAAGTAATGTTTTTCTGAGACCGTTTAAAACTTTTCCTGTAAATGGCAACACCTCAGCCTCCTCAAAAAAGATTGTGAATTCAAATTATGTTAGTAGATGATTCCAATGAGAGTGCCTAATCCCTGGAGCAGCTGCAATATTCCAGACACAGTATTCCAGACTTTTCATTTAAATACTCTAATCAGATGCCTAGTAATTACTCTGGGCTTCCCCGATCCCCCTGCAGGAGAGATGGGGGTTGCTGTGGGAGCTATCCGAGAAGGACAAGGGGTGGGAATCCTCTGTATCACTTGCACTCCAGCTCTGAGAAGCTGTTGTTCCTTGTAAGTCTTGTGGATGAAGTGGCATTTCCTGTGTACAGACGGGGAAACCCATTCCACTGATGACACACTCATCGGAAGCCTAATCACAGTCACCCCCTAGGGTCTTTGTTCTCTGACATCTTCCTTACATTTTTGAACAACACAAAAAACTGAGAGGGTGCCTCTCAATTGGGAGCAATTAAAAACAGAAGAAGGCAGTGTATTTGGTTGTATTTTTAAGCCAGAAGCCTCTATGCCTTTGTAATAATTCAGTCCATTGTGCCATTAAATTTCCTCAGGCGACAACTTTCGTTAAATATATCCAACATAGTTTATGGCTCTCTGGTCTAATCTGTGCAAGTTTTGCTTTGAAAGGTTTTTTAACATGTTTCTTTCTCCCCCATCTTCCCTACAAAAAACTGCCCTACATTCTTGATATAAAGTTGTTGGCTTTGAAGTAGAAACTTTATTTTTAACATATACTTTATGTCCTTAATTTTTAAATACCCAATTACTATCGTTCTGCTTTAATACTTAGTTCCTTAAAATGTTTATTGTAACCTTAATAATATAGTATTATGTTATAGTGAGGGGGGAAAAATGAATGGAAGAAAGCACAGAAGTAAAACTTTGCAGATACTGAAGTTTGTGTGTGTGTGTGTGTGTGTGTGTGTGTGCGCGTGCGTGCGTGTGTGTGTGTGTAATTTCCCTTGTAGCTTTTCACTGAATATGGCAGACTGGCGATGGAAGAAATATTCCTGAAGCCATTTCAGGTGAGTGAAGAATAAAATTATGGTATATTCTTATTAAATTTTTCTTAAGAGTATGACCAGGTATATGAATTGAGAAGGTCACATTTCTTTCGTTTTTTCTTTATTTCATTCAAGAAGCACTTTGAATACCTAGCAAGGTTGCTAGTGCTATTTGGTGCAAGTAGGAGATTCAAGTGGGGAAATGAAAATTTAACAAATTATTTTTTTAAAGAAATGGGAAAAACTTATTGGGAATAACAAAAAATAAATAAAAGAAATGGGAAAATGAAAAGATGAATTAGATGTTTTGATTCCTGCAAGAATATCATCTTTTCTTCCCTGAATTCAAGTCTAGAGATGTCACAGAAACCAAAAGAAAACTGATGAATTTGTCAAACATAAAAGCGAAAAACAAACAAGATTCCTGGGACTATAGAAAGGGTTACAAGTCACACAAAACCTGGCTAAGGCACAGAGACAGGATATTGGTCAGGTGGTTGCAAGTTTATTGAAGGTACTTTCTCTTTCTTACACAGTGACCCATGTGAACCATCACTTGCTTCATTGCACTAAGTATCAGACTAGCAACCAGCTCAGCCTCTTGGAACAGCAGGATAACATCAGGGCAATATATGAGCTCGTGTTGGGTGGTATAAACAGACTATTGGGTCCTTTAATGCTCCCTTCTGCCCCAGCAGTCTTTAAATAACAGGAACCAGGAGAGTATAATTAAGTCAAAAAGCCCTTGAAAGCCTGGAGGAGGTACAGATTTAAATACCCAAGACTGCTCACTTGAAGCATGACAGCGTCAGCCTTGGCTTCTCAGGGGGGCTCAGGCTAAGTCCCAGAATTTAGCCCCTCCCTGGTACGTATCACCAGCCCAGATGGATAATACCCTGAGAGGTATGTGAATGTACAAGGAGAACGAATGATAAAGGGGAAAGTAGAATTTGTGGCTTAAATGGCAAGTAGTTTATTTTTATTTTTTTTATAAGTTTATTTATTTATTTTGAGAGAGAGAGAGAGAGAGAGAGCACGTGCAGGTAGGAGGGGGGCAGAGAGAGAGGGAGAGAGAGTATCCGAAGCCAGGCTCTGTGCTGTCAGTGCAGAGCCCGAGACAGGGCTCGAACTCACAAACCGTGAGATCATGACCTGAGCTGAAACCAAGAACCAGATGCTTAACAGACTGAGCCACCAAAGCACCCCAGCAGGTACTTTAAAATGAGTTATTTAGTTATCTATTGTTGCATAACAAATCATCCTAAAAGGATAAACATTTATTGTTTCACACAATTTTTAAGGGTCAAGAATCTGGAGTAGCTCAGCCTGGGTGGTTTTGGTTCAAGGTCTCTAATGAAATTATGCAAGATATTGGCCAACGAAACATTCTCAGAAGACCTGACTGGAGGGTCCACTTCTAAGCTTACTCACATGGCCGTTGGCAGGAGACTTCAATTCCCAGCCATATGGACCTTTCCACAGGGCTGTTCACACCAAGGTTCCCAGGGCAAATGATCCCACTGCCAGAGTGACCAAGCTGCAATCATTTATAACCTCATCTTGGAAGTGAAGACACCGTCAGTTCTGCAAAATTGTATCTGATATACAATTATATATCTACCCTACCCTGATATAATGTGGGAGGGGACCAAATAAAGGTGGGAATACCAGGAGGAAAGGATCTCAGATATAGTAAAAAATAAGCAAAGAAACTAGTACATACCTATTAGAATGGCCAAAGTCCAGAGCACTGACAATACCAAATGTTCCCCAAATGAGGACGTAGAATCTTAGAAACTCCCATACATTTCTGTTGGGTGTGCAAAATGGTACAGCCACTTTGGAAGATAGTTTGGCTGATTTTTACAAAATTAAACATATTCTTTACATATGATCTGGCGTTGTACTCCTTGGTATTTACCCAAAGGAATTAAAAACTTCTGTCCATACAAATACCTGCACACAGATGTTTTTAGGAGCTTTATTCATAATTGCTCAAACTTGAAAACAACAAAAATGTCCTTCAATAGGAGAATGGATAAATCAACTTTGCTACATCCAGACAGTGGAATATTATTCAGAGTTAAAGGAAATGAACCATCAGGCCATGAAAAGACATGGAGAAACCTTAAATGCATATTATGAAACAAAAGAAGCAAATCTTTAAAAGGCTACATACTGTACTATGCTACATACTGTAAAATTCCAACTGAAATTCATAAAACCTTGGTTTGTGAGCATGGTTCACTCTGGAAACATGTTTGTAATCCAAAGCACCGGTATATCAATGCGAATTTCCTCATAAGAGATAATGGAAACTCAGATGATTCATTTCACAACCCAAAAATATTCATATAAAAATGATTACAATGCTATAATACAAAATAATAAAGTACAAAATACAAAGAAAAATTAACCAGCACTTACCTTTGAAAACCTTTGTTGTGAGGGAGACAAAAGACAGGAGTGTTATTGGGTAGAACGACTTTCACTATCACTCACAGAATCACTACTATCCATTGGGTCAATGGAATCTTTTTCTTTTTGTGCACCTTCAACAAGGAACCTATCCAATGACCTAGAATGAAGCAAATTATTCCTAAGCTAACTCTTGTATGGAAAAGCAAAGGACTGTCCGTAGGTGCTTTGAAGTAACAAAAAATAAACTAGTGCCCATTGTGGGCACCTTCTAACATTCTGGAAAATCACTGATTTCTGCCAAACACCATAGCCTGAGACCAAGCATCTAAGCATGGGAGACGATCACCCACAATCCCACAAAGAGAGAGAGAGAGAGAGAAGAACCATGTTCACATGAGGGAAGAGGGTGCCGACAGGAGTTCAGGTAGAATAAAAACAGTCCCTGCTTACAATCCTCTGTTTTGTTTACAATACCTACTAGTGTCTGTTAACTTTAAAAAATAATAATTTGTCAGGTTGATAAGTGAAGTATTCTATAGTAATTGGGCTATTAGCTTAGGTTTTTCTCTGAACTTTTTACTCTCTGGATCCATTGGCATAGGGTAGGAACTCCATTGCAAATTCTGGAAAGGATTTTTAAGTCTTAACCAGCAAATGTTACTACTTTTTAAAAAAGTTTTTAATGTTTGTTTATTTTTGAGAGAGAGAGAGACAGAGAGCAAGCAGGGGAGGGGCAGAGAGGGAGGGAAACAACAGAATCTGAAGCAGGCTCCAGGTTCTGAGCTGTCAGCACAGAGCCCAACACAGGGCTCAAACCCACAAACCATGAGATCATGACCTGAGCCAAAGTCGGGAGATTAACCGACTGAGCCACCCAGGTGCCCGAAATGTTACTACTTCTTATGCTTTTTAAGATACATTAAAACCAAGAGGGACCAACTGGTGCTCTGATTAGATAGATAGATAGATAGATAGATAGATAGATAGATAGGTAGGTAGATAGGGAGAGATACTGCTTTTGGTAAAAGAAATAATAATGAAAACAATGGAAAAAGTTTTAGCACTTGTTGGTAAACTGAAGGCATTTTGAAATGTCAGTGAAAAAAGTTTTGACTGAAAGAGTCAACAATGACTTCTAAACAAGTTTGTACTTGTAAATCTATGTATCTGAAATTGAAATGAGAAAGTCATTAAGTAGCAAAAGTGGCTTCCAAAGATACTTAATAATATTTAAAATGAAAGCAACCAAATTCAAAACAAAAAATACTACACATCATGAAATTTAAAAATAATATGCAAATATATTCAGGTCTCAGAATTTTTAAGGTATCAGCAAATAATTCACATTAAAAAAAAAAACACCATTAAGACCAATGTTAATGAGCTTTACTACCTACAAAATAATTCACATTTACCTTAGAAAAAGTTTCAAGAGAAAAAGTTCTGATGTGGTATAATTTTTAAATGAAAGTTCAATTAATTCATCAAGATTTTTTTACTTTTTATTTTATTTTTTAATGTTTATTTTTGAAAGAGAGCATGAGTAGGTGAAGGGCAGAGAGAGAGGGAGACATAGAATCTGAAGCAGGCTCCAGCCTCTGAACTGTCAGCATAGAGTCCAATGACACGGGGCTCAAACTCACAAATGGTGAGATCATGACCCAGGCCGAAGTCAGACACTTAACTGACTGAGCTGCCGAGGTGCCCCCATCAAGCTTTTTTTTAGAAGGTTATCACTTCCATCCTCTTCTTCTATCTCAGGAGAGAGCAGGTTTATTTATTTGGATAAAAGTGTGGAGAAATTTTAAACACTGCCCAAGAAGGCAAGGTGAGAGGTAATGAAATTTAAATCATAGTAATTTGTACTCAAACTAAATTTAATAAATTCAAAATAGAGGAATTCTTACGTCTGAAGCAGTGAAATTGTAAATAATGAGCAAGATAGATCACAGGCTGGAAAAGTAAGGGTAATTAGGCAATGAAGCAAATAGCTGCATTAACAGATTCATTTGATCCTTTTTTTTTTTTAAAGGTTTATCCATTTTTCAGAGACAGAGCATGAGAGGGGGGAGGGGCAGAGAGAGAGGGAGACACAGAATCCAAAGCAGGCTCCAGGCTCTGAGCTGTCGTCACAGAGCCCGACACGGGGATCAAACTCACAGACTATGAGATCATGACCTGAGCTGAAGTCGGATGCTCAACCGACTGAGCCACCCAGACACCCCAGATTCATTTGATTCTTAAATGAAAAGCCAGTTTATATCAAGAAAACAAAATATCTGTGGTATTTAAAAACTGTTTTTAAGCAGAGAACTAAAAGCGCAGTGAATTCAGTTTAAAAGCAATATTGAAGTGTAAAGTTTAGCCAAGTGGTGTGCTGGTAAATGTATACAACTGGCTGGTGAGGAGGGAGGAGGTGGTTCTGATTTAAAGCACTTGCTGATTTCTGGTATGAATACCTTTACCATGGCTGATTTCAAGCTGCCAACATGATGTCAACTGACTTGTAAAATTTCTCAGACTTGAACAACTGCTCCTTGTGAGCCTGTGTGGGCCAGCTTTACACTAGTTAGCACACTCAGGAAGTATAACCCATGACAAGACATGGCATTTGAAGATTGAATTAACAACTGGGCACGTCCTGGCAGAGGCATCTCTGGTAGGGGAGGTTCTGGTAGCAGAGAGGTGGGGTGCCATTTCTGTGTACATTTTAATGTACAAGTTGGTAGTAGATTAAGGTTTACCTGTAATAGGAAAATAAGGATAAACCCTAAAAAAAACTTCCTGCATACAAACTTTAGTTCCCTTCTCTTAGAAGCTTTATTTTATTCCTGAGCATATATTTTAGGACCACTTACCTTTAATCTCTGCTCTTTCACCTCCTCGGTGTTAAGTACTTCACCTTTTAGATTAGTTAATTCACCCCAGTTTTCTCCCATAGCATTTAAAAATTTTTTTTCAATGTGTATTTATTTTTGAGAGAGACAGAGTGTGTGAGCAGGGAATGGGCAGAGAGAGAGGGAGACACAGAATCTGAAGCAGGCTCCAGGCTCTGAGCTGTCAGCACAGAGCCCAAAGCGGGTCTCAAACTCACAAACCGCGAGATCATGACTGAGCTGATGTTGGACGCTTAACCGGCTGAGCCACCCAGAGCCCCTCTCCCATAGCATTTTTAATTAATCATTTCATATGCTTAATGGCCCTTAAGGGCCTTAGAAATAGATACACACACACACACACACACACACACGATAAGTACATGAGGTGATGAATATGTTAACTAACCTTATAGTGGTAACCATTTCACAATGTATACGTGTGTCACATCATTATGTTGTAGACCTTAAACATACACAATGTAATATGTCAGTTATAGTTCAGTAAAGCTGGAGGGAAAAAAAAGATTTGAATCCTCTTTGTGAGAAAAAGTGAAACTCAACTTTTCATGTTTCCTTTGGTAGAGATGTAATTATTAGATCAGTCCATGCCACTTTTATGGTTAAACTGAATGTTGATGGAAAACAATAGTAGAGGAAGCATATAATAATATATTGCTATATTAGGATAAACCTGTTTCTCACAATTTCTCATTCAAATTGGGCCTACATATGGAAAATTAGTAATATTTTACTTAATTATATTTAAGGACCCTTTATTCCTGTGATTTAAAAATGTTCAGGGGCTCCTGGGTGGCTCAGTTGGTTAAGCATCTGACTTTGTTTTAAGTTTATTTATGTAATTTGAGAGAGCAGGAGTGAGTGGGAGAGGGGTGGGAGTGGGGAAGAGGGGGATAGAGAGAATCCCAAGCAGGCTCCATGCTGTCAGCACAAAGCCTGATGTGGGGCTTGATTCCATGAAACATGAGATCATGACTTGAGTCAAAATAAAGAGTTGGATGCTTAACCGACTGAGCCACCCAGGCACCCCAAGAGTACATGTGTGCTCGCTTACTCTCTCCCTCTCTCTCTCTCTCTCTCTTTCTCTCATAAATAAATAAATAGATAAACAAACAAACATAAAAAAATACATGTATAAAAATGTTTGGGGTGCCTGAGTGGCTCAGTCAGTTAAGCATATGACTCTTGATTTCAGCTCAGGTGGTGATCTAGGGTTCATGAGATCTAGCCCTGTGTCAGGCTCCATGCTGACAGAGTGGTGCCTGCTTGGGACTCTCATTCTCCCTCTCTCTCTTTGCCCCTCCCCAACTCACACACACACACACACACACACACACACTCTCTCTCTCTCTCTCTCTCTCTCTCTCTCTTTCTCTTTCTCTCAAACTTTGTCAAAAAAATAAACTTAAAAAAATAAAAATAATAATTAAAAATTAAAAATGTTCATCTACAGAATAAATTCTTTGATAGTGATTTCAGCCACTTTAAAACAAACTATTCTTGGTCAAATATCTATGATGACTATAATTGCCAAGTCATACCAGAGAAATGCATGACTTCACTGAGAAAATGAGAGGCTGTTTGTGCCTATATGGGCTGTAAATTAAAGAAAAAGATACGATGGTAGGGCCGAGAAAAAGGATAGCTTTCTGAGAAAGCCACCTTATCCCATGTTCTGTCTAGAGAGCAATTTAGGTGATCTGAGAGCTGTATGATTCAGAATAAATATTCACCTGGCTACAAAGAATTAGGTCAGTGATATGCACCAGGCTTCTCCCAGTGTCCACATTTAGGTACATGAACTATGTAGAAGATCTGTATAAAATAGTAATAGTTTATTGAGCATTTATGTTGTGCCAGGCGCTGTGCCAAGTATGTTTCTTACATAAGTCAGATTATATTCATTATAGTTATATAAAAATAAGTAATGTTGTTTCTTTACTCTTTCTCTTTTTTAACTGATGAAGGAACACTGAAGCATAGAGTAGTTAAGAAACTTGTCCCTGGGCACATCATATCTGTTTTTTTTAAAGGATTTATTATTTTTTTAAGTTCATTATTTTGAGAGAGACAGAGTAAGCACAAGCAGGGAAAGAGAGAGGGGGAGAATCCCACCTAGCCTCTGTGCCATCAGCTCAGAGCCTGACGCAAGGTTCGAACTCAGGGAAATGTGAGATCATGACCTGAGCCAAAATCAAGAGTTGGACACTTACCTGACTGAACCAGCCAGGCGCCCCTGGTCACATAATATCTTTAAGTTGCAGAGCTGGTCTTCAACCAAGGTAGGCCACAGGCTCAACACCCTGATAGTTCCACCATCCTTTATTGCCTCTCTTCCCCCTCATAATCCTCGTACTTATTGAGCTATATCGTGTAGTCTTATATTTGAATGTGCACATCTTCCTAAATTATAAATACCTTAGGAGCATGAACTATTGTAGTTTCCTTGTTTTCTTTTTAGTCTAGTACATCTAACTTCATACAGCAGATGTTCAATTAATGTTTGCTAATTATGGTGCTGTATACATATTTGGGATTGTGTATAGTTTGAATATAATCCATGGGACTCAGAATTGAAAGACCTGATTTCAAGTTCTTGTGTGACTATTACATGTCCATCCTAGTATTACCTCTTTACATTTTAAGATAAGATACATAAATATTAAGTCATACGCTGGTATGAGAGTGTCCAAAGTATTTGTATATGCATGGCCCCTTCTTGAACTGCAGAAACAACAATCATGAAATTTTCTTTTGGTGGGTAAGGGTAGTAGAGATTCTGAATTGAAAGTATTAATTGCTGGGTGGTAATATAAAAAGAGTAAAGTAACATATTTCATTAGTTAAGACTAACAGAAAAATATTTGATGTTTTCAGTTTGGAGTAGTGATTGTATGTGGTACCATCAGATTTAAAGGTGATCCTAGTACAGTCTGAAGATGCTTCAAGTAGTCAGACAGTTAGTGGTTAGATGTAGTTCAAGTAGTTAGACAAGGTGCTCTGAAGTTAGAGCAGCTGCTCTGAAGCAAGGGAAGCCTTGGCTGCTGGATCAAGGGATGGGCCATTAAAGCCATTGATGTTTGCCAGGTTGTAATTTAATAACTTGGATGGCCTAATTTCTTATATACCTAAAAAAGAAAGATTTATGTAATTTGGAAGATATTAATCTAGACTCATAGATTTGTCACCAATTTTTCTGCCTATGTCCTTGGTGATTTTTGCTCAGAGAGATTCTGCGGTTACTTTTGGAGTCATCCACAACTGTATTTTTAGCCAAGAAGGGAAATTCATTCTTCAAGTGGATTTTTTGCTTGCTCTACCTATAGGTGTCTCTGTTGATCAATTCCTGATTCATAGAGAACAAAGGATATTTTTGGTCTTGTTTTTCATGTGGAGGGCCCCAAATTTGTTTTAATTTCTACCCTGTTAACTATTCAAGCCCCTCTGAAAAGTCAGCCATATATTGGAGATTTCTAGATTGATGATTTTTCTTTCAAGTTTTTTTCTTCAGATTCCTGTATTCTATGTCTGAGCCCATTTAAAAAAGAGCAGACAAGGTTTCCTTTACTTCAGCTATTCAGTACCTTTACTTCAGGTACCAAAAAGATTGAAAATTTCCTGAAGTCTATTTAAGTTTTTTATGATTGATCTTTATTTTGTTTGCAATTTTGAATCTTTGACCAATTAATCACTGAGAGAAAGCCTTCTGAAATGGTGTTAAGGGATGTTTTATCTATTTTTCTTGCCCTCTAAAGGCTGTTAAAATGTTTTAATTTATTATTATTATTATTATTATTATTATTATTATTATTATTATTTTGAAGAGCTGGTTTGCTTAGATGTTCTCCTAGTCTTTCTTACCCTATTGCTTTTCACCATTTTTCCCCCATCCGAGAGACTAAAAATTAAGTGAACTAGTTGGAACAGAACTGATAGTTTGGGTCAGTAAGTATCAAACAAAATCCTGAATTACACAGCAAATTTATGCCTTCTTGGGTTAAAAAAAATTCTTTAAACTCAGCTCTAGACCAGGATTTAAATTCAGCTATCTGTAGAACAGCCTTCTGGTCTAGCAATTTGAAGTTGTTTGGGGCAGTGTGGCCAGTCCTTTTCTAGGAAATCAGTTAGGAGGTCAGGGGAGGGAGCAGAAGGAATTGAAGGGGTGCAGTGAGTGGTGAAGATAAAACTGAAAGAGATACAAGGAGGGTAAGTTTCAGAAGGTAAAAGAGTCAAATTGAGAGATGCTATTTGGAATCAGCATTTTGAGATCTCAGTTTACTAATTAAAGAAGTGAATTAATGAGTTATTAAGAGAGATTTTATGTCTTAATTTTATAGAACTCTTCTTAACTGTATTAGTTATTTATTTTGACATGTACAAAGATCACCATAATGACCCCTGTTACTCTGAATTTTTTTAAAAGGTCATTTATAATTGCAACAATTAGGATTATAGTGCAATACAAATAGAAAGCAGAGGTTTTTCTAGGAAGAGGGCCTAGCTTTCATATATACAAACCTGTAACAGGTTGGTCAAAAGTGTGTGCTTTGAAAAGCAGCTTGGAGGGGCGGCTGGGTGGCTCAGTTGGTTGAGCGTCCAACTTTGGCTCAGGTCATGATCTCACAGCTTGTGAGTTCGAGCCCCGCGTCAGGCTCTGTGCTGACAGCTCAGAGCCTGGAGCCTCGTTCGGACTCTGTGTCTCCCTCTCTCTCTGCCCCTAACCCACTTGCATTCTGTCTCTGTCTCTCTCAAAAATAAATAAACATTAAAAAAAGATGGGGCGCCTGGGTGGCGCAGTCGGTTAAGCGTCCGACTTCAGCCAGGTCACGATCTTGCGGTCCGTGAGTTCGAGCCCTGCGTCAGGCTCTGGGCTGATGGCTCGGAGCCTGGAGCCTGTTTCCGATTCTGTGTCACCCTCTCTCTCTGCTCCTCCCCCGTTCATGCTCTGTCTCTCTCTGTCCCAAAAATAAATTAAAAACGTTGAAAAAAAAATTAAAAAAATAAAAATAAAAAAAGAAAAGCAGCTTGGTTCCTCAAGCAAGCAGAGGTCAATATGGTGCTGTACGATCAGTCATCTGATAGCCACTGATCCTGTATTATGGGCTAAGAAGAGTGACTCACAATTACAAGATCAAGAGTGTCCTCTTAAAAGTTTTGTAGGACTCCCAAGGCCAAGTTTGACTAATTACTTTTGTGTAAATTGGTTGCCAGTTTAACAGACCTCCAACCATTTGTCCTTGGGGCATCTTGATTGGTTTGGAGACTTATGAAGTCTGTGCCTCTGTTCTTTCTGAAGCACTTCCCTATACATTCAGCAACACAAGACAATTCAAGCAAAAATACACGATACGAGGGCTTTGTATGAATTGCCAAGCAAGAAGGCAAAGCAAGCAGCAAAAGCATAAAGATATTAATAACAAAAATATTTACTAAATCGTATACCTCCAAGCCAAAAGTTCTAATAACCTTATACAAAAATTAGGTCTAATTATAAAATGAGTTCACTTCCAGAACTGAAGGTTGAATTGCCCTATACAAAGACTTTGAACTGATGACCTTATATGAAGACCTAGTGTGTCTTTATAACAAAAATCCTAGAATAACAAATTAATCAGCAACAAGAAGCTCAGTGAAACAAATCAGAACTCTAAGTAAGACCATTGTTGAGACACATTCACCTGGCAGTAAATTTGAAGGACAAATGGAATTTTGAAACAAGGGACAAGGAGAATGCACCTGTTAGTCTGAGGGTATCAGAGACTTCTGCCAAGTGAGAGTATTCAAAATTGTCTCAGCGAGACTTCCAGAACTGTCAAAGGATGACACCATCACTCAAATCTGGTACAAAAGCCAAAGCTGAATTTATTGCTTTATTAAGTAAAAGAGGTATGCTGGTGAGGCTTAGTCTCACTGAGCAAAGTCAACTAATGATTATACATAGGGTTTAGGAGTGTGTTTTGGAGTTGCGTGGTTTCCAGAGGCAAGAACAGGTTGATGTCAGTTTTAGAATATTTGTCATTGTTGAATACAGAAGCATGTTTTGTGTTGGCTATAGAGGGGAGAAATGGATGCACATCAGCCTCAGTGAATTTTCTGGAGTGATTCTTCCATTAAGTATGAAGCTTTCACTGATTGGTTGGCTTTCAGTGGGCTGTTGAAGTGACTTGTTAGTTTGATGGGTTTAAAACAAGTTCTAAACCTTGTTTCATTGTTCTCTGAAAGTGAAACTGGACCTGAAATGTGTTGATTACATGCTTAAAAACCAGTTCAGGTATTTACTGACTACATGGTTCTAGAACAGCTAGTCTTTTCCTGGGGATGGGGCTGGTAGGTATCTATAGCTAGCTTATATCACTTCATGCGAACTAATTAGTAAATATTCAGGAATGATATAAGCCGACTATTAAACTGCTAATAGCTTAAAATCAGCCATGTTGGGCATATTTACACCATATTTACACCACAGAAATGGCCAAATGCTACAAAATCAAGTCATTTGGAGAGTCAGTTTACCAGGACATCACTGGATGGGAGCATTAGGCATGGAACTTACGAATTTAATACTATAGACAGGTAATAGATTCCTGATTTGAGAAAATAAGACTTCATATTTGATCCTATTCTACACATGGTCCTCATTATATTGACTTAGGGAGATGGCCAGTGAAACAGACCAAAAAATGAAACTAAAATTTCCCAAGAAAAATGCAAAATATAGCCAAATCCACATACTTGACTTCATTGATCCTGGGTTATGAAGCTCTATTTTGTAAAAGTTGCTTCCTAGCTAATCTCTATTTTCAAAATACATGTTTAGGTAGAAATATTCTGAATACAAATTACTGTATTTCATTTTGAGAAAAATGGGCATCTGTTACAGACAGTTTAAAGATCATGGTTAGGGGTATTTTTATTTTTAAAAAAATTTTAATTTTTTAATTTAATTTTATTTTAGAGAGAGAGCAAGTGAACAGGAAAGAGGGGCAAAGGAAGAGAGAGAGAATCTCAAGCAGGCTCCAAGCCCAATGTGGGGCTCGATCCCATGACCCTGGGATCACTACCTGAGCTGAAATCAAGAGTTAGGTGCTTAATTGACTGAGCCACCCAGGCAACCCATTAAAATATTTTATTTTTAAGTAATGTCTATACCCTAAGTGGGCTCAAACTCAACTTTGAAATCGGGAGTCACATGCTCACTGACTGAGCCAGCCAGGGGCCCCAGAAGTATTTTTAAACTCTCCTCTCCACAAAAATGTCTCCTTCCCCACAAGAATCCCCAAAATGAAAAAAAGAAAGGAGAGTTTCCACTTTGTGAAACAAGACTATCCATAACTCAAACTGAGAAGTGTCCCTGGTTTCAGGACAGGAGATGTGAGCCAAGGATTTTATATCCAGCAAAATTGACTTTCAAATAGAAAAGCACAACTGTTAAAACGGATCACAAACTTATCAAGATGTAAGAATGCAAAGAATATTGTTCTCATGAGCCCTTAATGAGAAAGCTACTGAAGAATGAACTTCAGATAAGCAAAGATGACATAATTTCACCAAAGGAGAGATAATCATAAACTATGTGCCTCCTGATGGAAGAGCACTCTGCCAAAGAAATAAAACCTGAGATCAAGGCTCCGTCTCCAGCTGCCAATTTGCAGAAATCCAGAAGAAAAAAGAGCATGTTGAACTGCCGGTGAATATGCAGGGTCCACGTTGTGGGAAACTCTACATGGTCATATAGAATTTATGGTTAAATTCCTAGGTTCTTTAACAGATAAAGTAAGGAGGAAGAACCCATCGGTTAAAAGAGAATTAAGAGACAGGTCAACAAATTTTAATAAGCAAGATTAAAAATTCAGTTAAAAACTCAGAAGATACAAACTTTTAGAAAGATCATTTAAAGATAGCTAATTTCATAAAAATTATTTTTTCTCAATTTCCTGCATTTTTACTAAAACTAAAATTTGAAGCATCTTTTTTTAAGTTTGTTTATTTTGAGAGAGAGAGGGAGAGAGTGAGAATCTCAGGCAGGCTCTGCAGTGCCAGCACAGAGCCCCGGGTGGGGCTTGAACTCACGAACCCTGAGATCATGACCTGAGCTGAAATCAAGAGTTGGACGCTTAACTGACTGAGCCTACCCAGGTGCCCTGAAGAGTATCTCTTAATCTAACTTATAAAAGCATGATTTTATCAGACCTCAGATTGTAAACTACAGTGCATGTTTTATACTTACTGTTGAGGCAGTACAACAAGGTTTTGAAGTAACCCAAGTTTAACCTGTTCTATCTCTGTGTGCCTTTGGCCAAGTCACTTAATGTCAGGTGGAGGTGATTTTTATGTATCTCTTGTGAAAAGAGTCACAAATTATAACCTATCTCTTAGCTGTTGCAGGAATGCATGAAATATGCGCATAATTCCTGATATTGTGGTTGCCATATGATAGGCACTTAAAGGAAAGCTACAATTACTTTTGTTCCAAGTGGTCTGGGGTGGGGCCCAAGAATTTTGTGCTTTTAAAAGCCTTTCAAATGATGCTAATGATTGTTCTAATTTTGGAAACACAGTCTCTGATAAAATCTTCCTGGATATGAACAAATATGCAGCTTCAAGGATTTTTTCAATGCATTTCTTAGTAGAAAAACTGGAAGACATCTGGGAGACCGGCAAAATAAACTATGGCCTATCAATTTCCTAAAATATGTGGCCATTAAAATAAAAATCAGATCGCTAACACAGCACTGTTCCAAATGCCTAATACATATCTCATTTAGTAGTCCTGGGAGATGGATTCCATTATTACCCCTATTTCACAGATGAGGAAAAATGTACACGGCATTACAAATAAGTTGTGAAGCAGAGACATTTCTAAACTTTCAGTACTATTTTTTTATAATAAAAGATGGCCTTGTTAGAGGACAGACTGAATTAGCTTTTTAACAGAAATTATTTCATAATCATTGAAGATGAAGCAATCAAATCATTTGCAGCCAAAAACAGTAGGGAAAAATCTATTAACAAGGTACGTTAATTATTTTTCAGGATTTGTGTGTGTGTGCTTGTGTTTTTGTCAGCTTTTTTGTATTTGTAATTTGTTATTTTTCTGATTCTAAATAAATATTCACTATCAAGCCTAATTATGTATTCTTTTTTGTATTGAGCCCTCCTCCCCCCAACAGACTGAATAAGCTTTGGGCCTCTCAAAACCTGGATTCCCATCCATCTGCATACCCTGTATGTAAACTGAGAGCCCCTGAAAAAGAGAATGGGACAGAAGTAGTAGGGGAAAAATATTTAAAGAGATAAAACTTTCCTCAAACAACACTTGAGTCTTCATAAAGAGCTGTCCCCAAATTGCCAAGAAGAATGCGCCCCACCCCCCACAAGAGATGGGAGACAGAGGTGCCCTCAAACCGGCTGAATGGTTCTATGTCACTACAATCAGTTTGGAGGCAGCTTTCTGTTTACACTTAGTGGGAACAGGAAGGGTGATCTCATGGGGGAGAGATTGCTTGGAAACTTTCAAAGGTTTTATGTTTGCTGTTCTAATTCCATAGTGCGTTGTAGGACACTACTCATATGGTAGTAACAGTAGCACTTTATTGGTTTCCATAGGAAGCAGAGGAAGGCAATTTAAAGTCCTCTTATCAATCCTTTCTTCTTCTTCTTGTTTCTCAGAGTCTGATATTTCTTGTTCGGGATTGGAGTTTCCCATACGAATTTTCATACGGAGCCGAAGGCGGCTCCAAATTCTTGGAAAAACGCCTCAAGGTTTGTTAGAAATTTAGGTGAATGAAACTTCACCAGTAGTAATCTAGAATTATTTCTGTTGAATGAGTTTCAGAATGGACATTTAGTAGATACAGTCTTAGGCTTCTAGTGTCTCTACTAAGATTGATATTTAATACAATGCTTTCAGAGTTACAGTTTTAAATATTATAAGTAATTGTGATACAGATAAAGAATTCTTTTGTAGATATCTACAAAACAATGACTGATTCCTAAAGATAAATCTTTTAATTTGAATAATTAAATCAGTTCAAGGCTGACAGTACAAATATCTGTTTTCATTGAGGTTTAAAACAGTCTAACAGAAATATATAATTTTGAAATCCCCAAAGTCAGTCTTAGAACATTAGCAAATAGTTCAGAGAACTATTAGCAAATAGTTCAGAGAAAGTGAAATTAGAGGGTTCTCTATTTTCTGTATCAGGATAGTGCAATATTGAATCAACTGTTTATATTGAACACAGATGACAACAAATACCCGCTGAGAAAAAGTCCTTTTTGGCTTATAACTGCTTTTAGGGTGGTCGTACTATTAACTGTCAAATACATTTGAAAAAACAGGGGCAATTTAGCTTATAAATACCCACCTATTCAGACGCCTTTCTAGAATTTTAATGTATACCTACTAAGTGACAAGAGGTTGTCTTGAGTATCTCCTGAAAAGAAGGTAGGAATATCTTATGATCCATTCATGTCTCCTGTGAGTACTTTGAATTAAAATTGGAATTTATAAGAACTAGCTAGAATAAAACCCCACTAATTTGTAGTAAAAAATGGGAAGGCCCACCTGAGTTAGCATAAGAGTAAGCATTTGTTAATTGTAATAATAATGGCATATATATGCTATATGGAGATATGGCTGTTCACCCAAGACTTTATTCTTTCTTTATCAGCTTATATATTGTCATTTTTATCATTGTGGGACCAGACAGACATAGCAAATATAAGATGCTACAGAATTCTTTGGAGTTCAATTTATGTTGCAAGTAGTTTAAACTTTAGAATGATTTACTGCAGGTCTCAGGGAACCAGCATGAAGAACTACAGAATGTTCGAAAACACATCCATTCCTGTTTCACCAAAATTTCCTGTTTTCTGCTACCTCATCCTGGCTTAAAAGTAGCTACCAATCCAAACTTTGATGGAAAACTGAAAGGTGTGTTTTTTAATGAATATATACTTACATTACTTAGTCTGGTTGTAAAATTGTCATTTTATCTACTGGGCTTACAGCTGCTGATTTAGGTTATCCACTTGTGTGAGGCTGATGACTAAAAAATGTCAGGAGAACTGGGAATCCTGGTCTGGTGCTGGAGCACCTTCTTGGGGAACTGTAGGATTCCATGGGTACTAAATACGTACATGGAGAAAACAGGCAAAGTCTTGCATTCACCTGGGAGGCAGCGACTCTGCCCTTTTTGCAGAGGTTTCTACTTACGTCTGTACATTGAGAAATGCTCCTTAATGTCTTCCTGTTTAATTTGCCTTATTTGCATTAGAGGAGAAAAATAGATGTCTATGTTATTGGAATGCTGTATTATACGTTATAGAATATTATGATAAGTTATAGAATTAAAGATTGAAAGAAACATTGTGTAGTTCTGAACTCAAGCTCTTTAAAAGTGCTACTAAGGAATTTAATTATAAACTATTAAAACCCTCACTAAAAGTGAAATCCTCTTCTGGATGAGGACCAGTTGCTGAAAAATTCAGAAGCACTAGAGTGTTTTTGAAATAGTATATTCTAATAGTATGTGATTATCTGTCAAACAGAGAGGCATTCCTAACATTTTAAGATTCCAAAAAATCTCAACTTGTTTAAAAAACAGGGGTGGGGTGGGTGGAAGGGGTCTGAAGAAATAGAATTTAATAGTCCCTAATAGATATCACCAGGTCTTTAGATATTTGCTTTGTAATTCATACAAAAACATTTCTGACTTATTTACTTGTAAGGCTCGCACTGAATACACACCCCACTGAGTTCAGATATTTGCTTAATTTCCTGTGGCCTTTCTTCATCATGTCAGGGTTGGTGCAACAGTGACATTAACAAGCTTTTCAGCACAACTGTTCTCAAAGGGCTTCAAAATTAATCTTAAAAAGGGACAACATAACATGTATTCACTTTTACAGAACTGGCAGGTTTGAAAAGCAAACCTATTTTTTTTTCCCCGTTTCCATGGCATTTGTAGTCAGATACCTTATATTTAACTATGACAGTATCATAAATAGAATCTCACATTTCATCAGCAGTATTTCTGTACATGTTTTAAATTATCTTTATATAACAGAACAGATAGCACCAGGCACATATTAATGGAGGGATTCCAGGATCCTATCATGTCACTTGTCCCTGTCACTTACGAATTCCAACCCAGTAATGAGCACACAGACCTCTTGATACTGTGCACTTACCTAATGCCGTCACTGTGTTTTGAATAAATTACATAAAGGGTGGGCTCCCACAAGGCCCCTCTTTCTTCTCTGGAGTTGGGGAGTCGTAAACAGGCAGGGGAGGGGCAGGCCTTCAACAACAGTCCTTTATTGGGACAAAAAAGTACTCTGGCATGTTCCATTCGTGCAGTGTACAGCCACAGTTCTTAAATTAACTGATAGATTTTGCAATGAAAGAGCTCAGGGAGAGAGTTGAAGACAACACACACAGGTATAGAACCCCCATCCCCCTTTTTAAAGTTTATTTTCAGAGAGACAGAGACAGCGTGAGCAGGGGAGGGGCAAAGAGAGAGGCAGAAAGAGAATCCCCAGCAGGCTGTGCACTGCCAGCACAGAGCCCGATATGGGGCTTGAACTCGTGAACTGTGAAGTCATGACCTGAGCCAAAGTCAAGTCGGACACCTAACCGACCGAGCCACCCGGGCGCCCCACGAACCCCACTTTTTTAAGCAGATTTGTTTCTCATCAAATTGTACATATATGTCTAAATATGTACTAACCTACACAATTGTTTTACAGGTACCCCAAAATTATGAGTTTACCAAAGTGGCTAGCCTGAGAGAAAAAAAAAATGAAAAGCAGCTTCAGGTGCCCATCAAAATTGCATTTTGATGAGGCTTTCTAGGACGCCTGCTGAATCTGTCTGTGTGCCAAAATGTTCTTCTTAGCCTCAGTCTCTCCTTAGGTAGTTTTGAAAGTCAGCTATCTACATTGCTTTTCCATCCCATCCTGAATCTTGTAATTCGATGTGAGTTCTATCTGGGATGTCTTGTCCACTGGCTATGCTGCTCTCCAGAAGGCTGGCATCTGAATAACCACTTTCTTCCTCTACGGAAGAAACGTCTCTAAATAAACAGTTGTGCAAAAATTGTTCTCTGATGATAGTTCCCACATACTCTTTCATAAACTTACAGAAGTACTTTCTAGTTCATTATCAGCAGTAATAATTGTTATAATTACTATTCATGGTCCCTCACTACTGAAAATGTTATCTTACCATTTCCTCTGTTATGTGAAATTTATGATACTATGATTAAATTTAGCTGCTATTAATTTAGTGGCTTTCCACATAGGAAATCAAAAGGATCAGGTTCATTCCTGCTGCATTCAGACAGTTCTTTCCAAGTGCCCACCGAATACCTCTCTTGACGTAGTCAGTCTAACCTTTCAATTAACAAGGAGTTACTTTTTTGTTTTGTTTTTGTTTTTGTTTTTTTGAGCTTCCTCTGGGTTATGGTACCACATGTAGAATGGCCAGGCAAACCACATCATAAATTGTGGAGATGCATTCTTAGTAGCAGCTTCAGTTAGAGTTCAGGAAGCGTAGCCAAACACTATTGCAAGGTAATGGTTTTTTAAGAAGCTGTTACTAATGAATTGTCAGTCAGGTAATCCTGAGATCTCTTTCTTGGTTGATTTACACAGCAGTGCCACACCAGTGCATCTGCCCCGCAGAGTTCTTTTACAGCATCTTATCATGTCCCCAGTTGTGGCAGATAACCACTTTGGCCTAGCCCCTGAATTCCTGGCAGAGTTTTACTCCGGTGGCAAAGATTATTGACGGAATGGTAAAGACAGAACAGCATCCCCAGTAACGGTCTCCCCACACGTATTTGTTTGAATACTTGGAGTGGGTCAGAGCTAATTAGCACACCTCTGTAAATTGACCTGAACTGGGCTGCCGATATTCTGGGTCATGTGTGTACTATGTTGAACTGATAGTGTTAGCAAGAGCTCACCACTGCGTATGTTGTGAACCTTTGGTTTGTGTTATCTGAATCCAGAATTGGGATATCTGGTATTGGTCTCAGTGAGAACAAAGAATATGGCCAATGCCATCTTCAGAACGCATTTTTAATCCAAATATGTGGTTATATGCTGGCTGCTTTAATGATAATTACCACACCTGCTGGTGCATGAGATACAGGTGTATCTTATTTCATTCCAATTTTATAAGGGAGTGGGTGGGGAGTGGAATTTAAGTACATGTGTTAGAAGTGATTTTAAAGTCATTTTAAAATGAGAAAGGTTGTTTCATACAGAAATTCGGGAAGAATTCATACATTCTAGATATATAGGAATATTTTACAAATGCTAAAAAAAAAAAACAACAAAAAAACCAAGGTGATAAGCAGAGAAGAAAACCTACTGGTATCAGTGAATACAGATGCATGTGGTAACATAATACAGACACCAGTATTGTTAGTGAATATTGGTACCTGAAAAGCAAACCGCAATAATAACTGAATAAATACATTTGAATAAATCTATATATAATACAAAGCAAAATTATGAGTAAGAATTGGTACAATGCAACAGCAAAATACATTTGAATAAACACCTATGCAAGTACTCATAAAAGATTGGGCACTACAATTTCAAAGGTATACAAAACCTGAAATAAAAGAAGTCTGAAGGATTTCCAACAGTATGCTCATGCATCTCGTAAAGGCAGCAAGCAAGAGAAGAAAAGCATGAATTCTTATGTAAACTAGTATTTCACTATATAGTGGGGTTGTAGTAACATGCAAGGAAAATGCAAACACAACCACATGGTTTGAATCTTTATTATTAAGACCTCAGAAATCCCCAGTCCCAAAGCCTGAAAGCTCAGTGATTCTGCTTAAATTCAGATTTTTAAAAATTGTAGGCAGTTATTACATTTACTTAGATATCAAATCTCTGGACATATCTTGCTTTTTATGTAGGTGTATTTTTCTATATCTTTTGAAATGATTTAGAAATTATCACTATGTTCAAAAGACTTCTCTGAATATGTATTTTCTATGTTACTTTGCTAAATACGTAATGTTAAGCTTGAACCTAATGCCGTAACATGGATTATGTGTCATCAGTTGTCCTAAACATGATAGGTGAACAACTCAGACATCCTGATTTGCCTCCATGGCCTTTTCTTGCCATGTTATTTTGTATGGGCGAATTTCATCACCAAATGTCGCATCACCATCACTGCCTTTCTGAACTTGAGTACTAGTTAACAGACCTTATTCAGTTCTGTACACTTTTCATAAGGTGGGCACACTAAAAACAGAGCAATTTTTGCATACATTTTCTGGCAGGAATACATCTTATAAACCAGTGAGTATCTGGCCTTTTTCCCATTTATGAGTCTGTATACATAAAACCACCAACAAACTCATCAGAATACATGAAATGTGGTTATGTGAATGGGATGTAAAATATTTAATGTTTAACATCAAGAAAGCTACTTTATGGGTGGAAGATAAATATGTAATTGAAATAAAGAACAGCAGTTTAGGCAAGGAGGGTCACTCATCCAAGAAAAGTGGGTTTTGGGAATTGCTTAGATGATGGCAAAGTGAGTGATGGCTTTATCACTGGGGAAGAAGTAGACAAAATCAAGAATGTTTTATTTATTGTATGCCTTGGAGGACTTGGATTGGATTTTTAAAATAATGATGAATGTGCTTTTACTTGTAGAAATAGATGATGAATTCATCAAAAACTTGAAAATACTCATTCCTTGGCTACTTAGTCCTGAGAGCCTAGATATTAAAGAGATCAATGGGAACAAAATCACCTGCCGAGGTCTGGTGGAGTACTTCAAGGTATGACTCTCATTTCTAGAGCATTGTTTTGGAATGCAGTTCCTACTTGAAACAAACAAAAAAGTATAGACTCTGTAATATAGGTGCAAACCTAGGAGGAATCTATAAAAATGAGAAAAAATCATTAGACTCCCAAGAGTAGCTTGCTTTCTGAAATTAAAATTTTAAAACTCTTAGTGTTAACTTTATCTTGAGAGAAATATATTTTGAAATATAAATATGAGAGTTGGTAAAGTCTGTTTTTTGTGGGGGGAGGAGGTGTTTCTCGAGGTCCATAACATATAGTCCTCAGTCATGACCTATGCTGAATTTTACCTTCATTCTGAAGATTCTTCCAAAGGGGCTATCCTTTACCTTTCTACTAGAGAAAATTCCTCCACATTTCCTGTCTCTGCACCACGGGCCGATGTAAAGTGGAATAACTTTAAATTTGTGTTTATTTTTTAGCTCAGGTAGCACCGAATACTACACTTTTTTTTTTTTTAACCAACCACGTACTTATTGGGGAATTTCAGTAATCAATCTCATTTGTGGAGTGATGCTCCAAGGACTAAACTATTTTTAAAATTCACATTTTTGTCATTAAAAATACTTCACATATCTCCTGTGTGATTATTTACCTTCATCACTCTTAGCAATTAATGAGATGTTATTTATCTATCTAAAATTTGAATTCTTATTGTGCATAACACTATGGAAGAGCTTAGAAGTTAGTAGGAGATTAAGGACCCTTACAGAAATCAGATATTCCATAAAGCTGACGACAGCAGCAGGTACAAATTTCTGTGAGTAAATGAAAAAGAAAGGTTACTCCTAGCAGAGGGATCTGAGAAGGTTTTAAAGAAGGGGGCAGTGACTTAAGTCTTTAAGAAGGGTAGGATTGGCCAAGTAGAGTTGGATGAAAGGGCCACTTCAGGAAAAGGGAACAGGGACTAAGAAAGGGGGAATTAACACATGAGAAAGATAATAGTTCCCCAAACTGTCAAGACTTTAGACCTTCGAGTACAATTTCACAGAGTTTGAGAAATAGTGAATGGAATTACTTGAACATGAGTCTCTCTTTTTCTTTTCATTTTTTTAGGCTTATATAAAGATCTATCAAGGTGAAGAATTACCACATCCCAAATCCATGTTACAGGTATTTATTCATCAAGAGGCGTGACATTTTTTAAAATACTTGTTATTAAAGCTAAGCTTTCCTTAGCTGTAGGCTATGCTAAGCTAAAGATAAGCTCCAATCCAGCCATCAGTAATTGCCAAATAAACATGGTGGAATGATTTATTGGAAGGTTATTTTTCTGTTAACTACTGTTTGTGTGTTCAGCTAAACAGTGTTGTATACACATAGAGGAGCTTCACTTGTGCTGACTATACAAACACTTTTTTTTTTTTAAGTTTATTTATTTTGAGAGAGACAGACTGCAAGTTGGGGTGGGGGTGGGCAGAGAGAGGGGGAGAGAGAGAATCCTAACAGGCTCCACACTGCCAGCACAGAGCCCAAAGGGGCTCAAAGTCATGAAACTGTGAGGTCATGACCTGAGCCGAAACCAAGAGTCAGATGCTTAACTGACTGAGCCACCCAGGCACCCCAACATACACTTTAGACCAAAGAGTTCTCATTCTCTTTATACAAAATTAGTTTGGAAAATAGACTCATACTGTGGTTTAGATTCACACATGTTAACAAGTAGAAAAGCAGGTCCAGGTTTTTAAACAAGTGGTCTCTATAAATAAACATTTAAGTTAGGAGAAATTAGCTTTTTCTTTATTAAAAAAAAATGAAGTTGTTAGTAGTTCCTTTTTGTCAGTGATCCATTGTTCTATCAGTATCAATCTTTAAACTTAAGACATATTTATATATATATTAGTACAGATAAAATGCACTGTATATTATTTCCCATGTGTTTGGGTTTATAAATTTCCCCCCCACATTTGATGAGAGGGTTAAAAATATTTTTTAAGAAGAAAATTCTTCCAAATGAAAATTCAGTTTTAGAACTGTGACTTACTGAGTAAATTTCTGTGTTTTATGTATTTTGAAATTTTAATTTTACCGGTTTTTAAAAATGTAGTGGAAATACTTCAGTACTTTCAAATTATCTCATGACCTTGTGTTCTTGTACATTTCTTGCACATGATACTCAGAAATGAGAATTGCCTGTGAGAGTTTAATATGAATTCCATTTTACATCCTATTTTGTACTTTGTCCAAAGGCCACAGCAGAAGCTAACAATTTAGCGGCCGTAGCAACTGCCAAGGATACATACAACAAAAAGATGGAAGAGGTAAGAATTAAATAATATTTTAAATTATGTTTTAAATAAAATCAGTATTTCTTCCATGAGATCATTCTTTTTTTTTTCTTCCAAGTTATACTGTCTCCAAAGAAGTGGTTTTAACTTCTGCTTTCTCAGCCTATGTTTATCACATTTCTATTTATTATATTCCTAAAGTATTTTTTAGGAAAGGAACACTATGTAGGCATAGTGTTAAAACACTTTTTACAAAACATAGTGTTAAAACATATTTTAGATGTGTTCTCTCTATATTAGAGACACTTTTCTTATTCTTTTTTTTTTTTTTTTTTTTTGGCCATTTCTTCCCACTATTTGTAAGTTCTAGTGACTAATATAATGTGCTACCATCTCCACTACACTTCCCTTCTTGCAACAATTCTAGTATTTCTATCTTAACTATAAAAACCTGTTAGGAAAAAAAAGAAATTAAGCCTCAAGGGCCAATATTTCTACATACTATATTTCCTCTTTTTAACATTCCGAATTTGGGTGCATTGAATAATTACTGTATATACCTACTAATTGGATAGGTTTTTTCCCTCTGAAAATGTTCTATGATAAAGATTACATCCAAAGTTGCTGGAGTCTTAAGAGTCAAGAGAAATACAGATGGAATAGTGTTCACACCATACCTAAACGGTACTTAGAGTATGTACTTAGTATGCTTTATGTAGTTAAATCTCAAAAAACCAAAGTGAAAGGTATGGGTAACTGAGATTTCCCTTGTAACTTTTGAAAAAACTGCAAATGTGGTCCAAGAACATTTAATATGCTTTCATTTGTCTCTTGAAGAAAATACTGAAAGGGCTCCATTCAAACAAAATCAGTAAAACTGCCAAAGAACATGTTTTTCATAATTTTACTTTAGAGTTTTATAGCACTACTCATTGTTTTAAGCTAAATCTCATTGGTTAAAAATACTTCACTGTAGTTAGAATAAATTTCCTAGAAGAACTTGTATATAAGTAGTTTATTTGAATTTGGATTCATTCTGTGAATGAACTCAGTTTGCAATTCACTTTGTATCATGCGTTTTCATCTTGAGGAACTTGGATTAAGTCTTGGATATTCTTTCCCAGGTGAAAAAGAGAATAAAAATTAAGAATGGCTTTATATAAGTCACCTATAAAGTACCGGTCCCACTTACAGTGATGCCTGATAATGGAGGGTGCAAATGTGGGTTGACAAAACATAAAAGTAGACTCCTTCCGTGTTCTAACAAATTCACCTAGCTAAGTGGAAGATTTTGACACAGTTGTGAATTTTACTCTGCATTGCATAAATGGCACTTCTCTATCTGATACAGATTTGTGGTGGCGACAAACCATTTCTGGCACCTAATGACCTACAGACCAAACATTTGGAGCTTAAGGAAGAATCTGTGAAGCTATTCCGAGGGGTGAAGAAGATGGGTGGGGAGGAATTTAGCCGGCGTTACCTGCAACAGCTGGAGAGTGAAATAGATGAACTTTACATACAGTATATCAAGCACAACGATAGCAAAAATATCTTCCATGCAGCTCGTACCCCAGCCACACTGTTTGTCGTCATCTTTATCACTTACGTGATTGCTGGTGTGACTGGATTCATTGGCTTGGACATCATAGCTAGCCTATGCAATATGATAATGGGACTGACTCTTATCACCCTGTGTACCTGGGCATACATCCGGTACTCTGGAGAATACCGAGAGTTGGGGGCTGTAATAGACCAGGTGGCTGCAGCCTTGTGGGACCAGGTAGGAATACATTTCATCCTTTTCAACTAATTTCGGCACATTTTTGAATGCCATCTGTTTACCAGACACAATGTAAGATGTTGGAAATAAACAGGTGAAAATGACTTGGGCCCCAGTCTTCATGGGCTTTAAAATCGGTCAGGATGGCCAGATACAAACTGTAATACAATATGTGAAGTCCCACTCAACTGTTTCCCAGTCAGCACTTCAGTATTTTCAAATATCCATGGATTAGGCAGTGGTTTTTTACTTTTTGTCCTAAAAGTAAATGTTCTGCAGGTAGTAATAGCTACAATTATTCCAGCATTTATACTTACATACACTCTTTAGAATTGTAACTAATGAATTTACCATGTGCCTTTGAAGAATCTAGCTAAAATAAACTAATGGTTGCACTGTGGGTAAAGAATGAATGGATCCTCTGACACGGTCTCAAATAGCTCCTCAACCTCAGAAGAGTGAAGAGGGGCTATTTGAGGTCAATTCCAAGGACCTCCTAGAATATGATGCTGAGCCCTATGAGGAATATAGAATTGGGTTCGTCAAAAAATTCAGATAAAATATATAATCTGAACTAAAAATATTTGCAGGAGTATTTGTTCTTAAATGCTCATAAATATTGTAAAGAGTTGAATTATCATAATGCTATTAATGAAGCAGGATATATACTTTTCTTTTTTCCCTTTTAAACTGCCTTTGCCACAGGGAAGTACAAATGAGGTAAGTTGAATTTTTTTAATTAAGAGCTATATATTTATAAAAATTACTATGTTCTTATTTTGTAAACTAGCCATTAATGGATATCTCAATATAGATTAGAAAATCTCTGGTGACAACTGCTGTGTTCTAAGATTCACAATTTTAACTATGAATTTTTAACACGGTTTTAAATAATCTATTCCAGACATCTTATGTGATTTGATCAGGAATATCATGTGTTGTTTTGTTTCCTGAATGTGTAGAAAATTTTGAAAGAATTTTTTAAATGTTTATTAGAGAGAGAGCATGTGCACACACAGACGTGTGAGGGAGTGAAGGAGGGGTAGAGAGAGAGGGAGAGAGAATCCTAAGCAGGCTCCATGCTGTCAGCACGGAGCCTGATACCACGGGGCTGGCTCTCATGAACTGTGAGATCATGACCTGAACTGAAATCAAGGATTGGGTGCTCAACCAACTGAACCGCCCAGGTGCCCCCCCCCCCGCCCCAAATCTCCAAATTCTGCAGTTACAACATTGTGTATTTTGTTGTCCTGGGAGTGCAACAAAATACAGTTACGAATCTTGAGGAAACTTAATTAGTAGAGAGTATTTAAATGGAACTACAACCTTTAGAAGTTGTTTTTAATTTTGGCTTTTGAGTGACCGTTACCTTTACCACTGTAAGCAGGTTCCGGGCCAGTGTGCAGTGTAACTTTCTTAGCATACCTCAGACAGGACCTGTAAGTTGTTCATATCACCTGCACATGGGCAAAACTCTGTGTCTGAGGAAAAAATCTGAGCTTGCAGGAAGGAATCATTTGTTACATAAGAAAAACGATCTCTGTGGAGTTATTCTGGTCATTATCTTCAGGAAGCAAAACTGATCTTAATGAGAGATAGCACATAATTCTTTCCTCAGTTGCTGCTGTTACATGTAACTGAAGTATGTCCTCTAATTAATATCAATGACACATTTAATACAGGTCAATAAAGAATCATTTTATATAAAATTCAGTAAAACAAATTCATTAAAAAATAAAAGCAATCTAAGCTTTTAAGAGAACAGGGATTAAATTGAATGTTAGAATCTAATATGATAGATCTAGGGCAACACCATTTATGCATTTATACCCATATGCATTCATAAAACTGATGATGGTATTACTTAGACTTAAGAAAACAGCCATAGAAACTTCAAAAAGATTAAAAAATAATAATAATAATGGAATTTCCTGGGCATTGGTTACTATTTAGAGGATATCAAGCTTTTACCCAGCTTTTAAAAATATTCAGACTCTGGGCGCCTGGGTGGCGCAGTCGGTTAAGCGTCCGACTTCAGCCAGGTCACGATCTCGCGGTCCGTGAGTTCGAGCCCCGCGTCAGGCTCTGGGCTGATGGCTCAGAGTCTGGAGCCTGTTTCCGATTCTGTGTCTCCCTCTCTCTCTGCCCCTCCCCCGTTCATGCTCTGTCTCTCTCTGTCCCAAAAACAAATAAACGTTGAAAAAAAAAATTAAAAAAAAAATATTCAGACTCAAGGGTTGCCTGGGTGGCTCATTCGGTTAAGCGTCCATCTTCGGCCCAGGTCATGATCTCACCGGTTTGTGGGTTTGAGCCCCGTGTTGGGCTCTGTGCTGACAGCTCAGAGCCTGGAGCCTGCTTCAGATTCTGTCTCTCTCTCTATCTCTCTCCCCTCCTCACCCTCTCTCTCAAAAAGAAATGAATATTAAAAATACGTATTAAAAATATTCAGATTCTTTACAGACCAGAATTACATCAGTAAGTTGATTTTAACTGGGTGTTCAATATGTGAAAGTGCGAGGGGGGAATGAATCTTAGACATTTGCTGAGGGGGAAAAAGGACAAAAATATTTATGGACACTTATGTAAAGCAGTATGTAAAAATTCCTATGATTCAAACACTGTTGACACAAAGAACAATCACAGTTTTAATGAGCAAAGGCTTTCTGAGGTAATGCTTCTGAAAAACGTTTTGTAAGATATAAACCAAGTAAGGGAAACAAGGCAAAAGAGCATGTTTAACTGAAGGATCCCAGTGGCAAGGGGAGGGCAACATGTGCTTATTTACATGACCGTATCAGGAAATAATGGAAAATAAAAATGGCCCCATTCTGAAAAACCTGTAAGGAAGCCCAGAGAGCAAGTGACCTACCTGTGTATAATAAAGCATCTATTGGCAGTCAGAGGTTATGAGCTCCTCTAATTCCTCCAAAACCGATAATATGCACAATATGAGTTCCCAGCACATTCCTCAACTGGAGCACAGTGTTTAGGAAGCTCTGCTCCAAAAGGTGTGCAAGGTAAAAGGAAATGCAGTCTGAGAATAAAACATTTTCCACAAAGATCAATCCACAAAAGCAAAAACGCATACACAGTGGAGAGGTGAAGATACTTTTGAGTTCTAAGATTATTAGTTATGAATTTGTATCTTATATAAAGATCTAAAGATTCCACATTTAGCATGCTAAATTTTATATAGTACCATAAACTAATTACACTAAAAAGGAAAAATTTTATATCTCTGTGTTTATACTTTTGATTCTTATATTTCTAGGCTTTATACAAGCTTTACAGTGCAGCAGCAACCCATAGACATCTGTATCATCAAGCTTTTCCTGCGCCAAAGTCAGAATCTACTGAACAATCAGAAAAGAAGAAAATTTAATCTAAATTTTTAGAAATACAGGTGCATGACCAACTGCAGTTAAATACTCAGTTTTCTGTCTCCATGCAAACATTCAAAGTGCTTCTATCAGGACAGAGTAAAATACCGAGCTCCTCTGAAAACTTCGAAATGGTTTAGTTCTTTTACTTCAGTGTTTAATAAGCAGATGTATGTATGCATGGTTATATCACTTTGTTAACATGTACAGTTTCCTGATTTTGTCTTCAAATATGCTGTTATAATTTCAAGTATTTGTCTATTTATGATGACAGTACATGTGTTCTGCTTGAATTTACTAAATTCTACTACTGGGTTATAATTAAACCATGTAGTAATATTACTCCATGTTTGGATATGCTCATTTAATTTCCACAGAAGAATTTAAAACTTATTTCCCATAGTCATCCATTTAATCATAGCATCATAACTCAGCAGGCTCATAACTCAGCAGGCTTGATTCAATCTATGTCATCTTCTATATACCATGAGCTTTTATTTTTAAAGACATTTCAGAGAGCTTTTCAGTTGCTTTATCAATAACTAAATACTGCTTCTTTTATATTATGATTTAACATAGAATATAAACTTCTGGATCAAAAATGCACAAAAAAATCACTTTGTATATGTACTTGAGTTTCACTGCATTGTATATTTTTTCATTTGGTACACAAAGAAATGTATTCTTCATAGGTTTATTCTTTTAACATGTGAACTATTATTAAAGTTTACTCTGGTTCCTAAGATTAAAAACAAATGCTTACTGAATTTGGAAATGTTTGGGAGGTATTAATATAGAATGATAAAAGTTTAGCTCTCTTTTAAAAATTAAAATGCATTTTTCTTCAGTGTTGACACCATTGCAAACACACATTTCCACTTTAATCCACTAATCCCTTTTAAGGTAACTTTCAGTTCTTTTAAACCAGCGATTTATAATCTGGGAGCTCTAAAACAGTAATTTCTAACTTTCTTAGAAATGGTTAAGTTTAATTAAATAATTAAATAGTCAGACAAAGTAAGTAGTAACAGGAAAGAATAATGAAGATAGAAGACTGTGTGAGAGTTCATAAGATATTTGAAAAGTTTGATTACATGTTCTGAAAGATAACTTTCCCAACTGCTAACATCCCACTACATATTTTCCTTTTTCAATGTCCCTTTCATTATACCGCTTCCTTTGCCTTTGGGCCTTCTGAATGGAAAAATCAAGTATTTGCAGCACTATGTAAAAGACATGGATTCAAACACGACACATTTAATTTCCACAAAAATATATTTAATAAGCTTGTTATATAAAATCAAACATTTAACATTTTCAACATTTTATCAATTCAAACTCACTGGTAACTGGGAGTGCTCTATTTTGGAAGATTACCTAAACATATATTTACATATTTACAACACAGGTAAATATAACTGAAGAGCTACTTCAACTAATGTTGAAATTCACAGAATTCTAGAGATTTATAGGCTAAAAGTGCCATAAATTTATCTGTAGTCAAATGTACTGCACTAATTATGAACAATATCTTAGTAAGTATTAAAAGGAAAAAAACCTGGGAGGGAAATGGTGATCTTAAAGTTCTGTGACAAACTCTTAGAAGATACGTGAAATCAATTTAATGACCAAGATTTCTTGACGAGTCCCTGATTGTCATTTTTGGCAGCTCAACCCAGTCTGTTGAGATGGCAGTGTGCTATATGCTGTCCGGAACCCTGCACTGTCTCATCAGAACCATGCTCCTAAATGCTCCAAGGGCCCTGGTCAAAAGTAAGGAAATGATAGCAACTCTGAGTGCTGTATACACCTTTCCCATACAGGCTAAGGCCTTATGCCTAAATTTATTACTAAAAGATTACAGGCCTTTTACCCTTTCATACCAAAAAATACATTCTTACCATGTTTTAAAAGGGTTCTTTCTTTCCATTTTGGGAGGAGGTGAACCCTATGCATTATATATAGAAATATATCACAATTAAGGTCCCAAATCCTATTTTGCATTTTAAACTATGCAATAATAATATTTAAACCATCTGATTTCAGACAATATTCCACATTAAAGCAGTACACATCTGTTTTCAAATACTGCATAGGTTGTTTTTTAAAGAAATGTACTGCTGCTGTATGAGTTTACCAAGTGATCATTTCCTATTTACTCTCTGGTTATAATCACATTTCTTGCTGCATTTGTCTCCACTGAGAATATTCAAAGCAGTTTCTAATATATAGCGTTTTAGAAGTGTTTGCTGTGTTGGCTTTTAAATGATAAACATTTTTTTGCTCAATAAAATAATATTTTTAATAACAAAATACATGTAAAATTAGAATTTTATCATTTCCAAAAAAGTTGCCTTTATTAACCAAAGTACTTGTTTGCAGTTTTTTATCTGTGAAAATATTTTAAAGCCCTTACAAAAACCTAAATTTTATTTAAAAAAAATTTAACTTAAAAATTCTTGCCATGTTGTTGAGCATACCACTGCTGTCTCTGCTTGCGGTTTTCCAACTCTGTGAGCAGAGCCTGTCTGTAGGCTTCATACATTTTAACAATCTGTTCCAGTTCTTTCATGAAAAGCAACTTTAGCATTCCCTGGTATGTATCCAGGTCAGCCAGTTGGAAGAGTTCCCACTTGAGAATGTGGTCATATCTGTTTTAAAACATAATCATGCATATGTTCACAACACATACAGAAACAGGTATTGACAGCAACAAAATAATCTATTTTTATAAAGATCAACTTTATTATATCTAACAAACCATAAGCTTTAATTAAAAATAACTGAGTTGTTAACTTATTTAAACAGACTATCTTTTTAGGGAGAGGAGAAAACTGCTGATACTACTTCGTTTCAATTTAAGTTAAAAAATACCCATTTCTTTAATCTTTATCAATTATTCTAATGGTAACATTAGACAACAATTAACACAGATTTCAGACCACTGTGGTTCTGTAATTTCAGAAAAACACACATGCTATTGCTGTTCGTAAGTTCATCTAAAGTTAATTATCAGGACTTAAGAATGCTGTGACCACATTATGCCTGAAAATAATATACAAAACTGGGCAAAGTCACTGTGTCATTAGTGTTGATAGAGCTTTCTGAAGAATGCTATCACTACAGTAAACAAGGAACTAAAAGGAGAATGAAAAGGAACCATCATTTGTGGACTTTTTTCCTGAGGTGAGTATACACTATTAAAACAGAAAAACTCAATCAGAAAGGGAAGAATAAGTTATTTTCAAAATGAGAGTAAGTATACTGTAGAAGTGTGTGGAGAAGGACTCCTGTAAGATTGTATTTACATATATCTTAGAAGGCTTTTTAGTCCTTCAATGGTAAGTTGGTCCCATACTGAGAGGGAAGTGGTAAGTAATAAAAAGGAGTAATTTACACTCTATATTGAAAGACCTGAAGCCATCACTCTACTCCCAATTTCCCCATTTTACAGATGAAAAAACTGAAACCTAAAGAGGGTATATCTCTCTTGCAAGATTGTTTAGTGACTAAAAGATCAGAAAGGTGGAGAGTAATAGTTTTTAATGTTAAGTTTAAACAAAGAACTTGAAGTTCTTCTCAAATCATATTGCACAACAGATACAATAGGAAGCCTTGATTGTAAATTCTAGTAAATTTATTATTAATAGTTACATTTCCTACCCAATGATTCTTTGGTAATTCACTTACCATCTTATTCCAAAAGTATCATCTAATATATTTTTAAAAAGGGAAACCGTAAACAAATAATGAGCAGTCAATATGAGCCACACTGACATATTTCTGTACAACTTGGGTACATGTACCATGAACCCCAGGAGCACAATATGCAGAACCACGTGGTAAATATATCTTGTGGGATCCTAAATTTACCCATTTAATTACTTGAGTGCTGCAAATCTAACAGGTATACTTGGTAGAAAGCTTTATATTCTCTTTAGTGGGAAACTCCGAGAGATACTATAAGAAATACTCAATGAGCCTCTATGAAATAACAGTTACAAGGTATTTCCTAGAACCTCTGCCATGCATGTAGCTTAAGATCTTATTTGTTTGAGACAAATTCATGATTCCTAGCAAAAAAACAAAAAACAAAAAAAAAACGCTTCAGGTCAGAATTCCATAGCTAAAGGACATTGCAGCAATGTCTATTGATTCAAGATGCTTAAATTGATGACGACAGTTGGAACTATAATAACATTAAAGCTCATTTATCATCTGTGTACTTTCTAGCAAGGAAAAAGAAGGGAGAGGATAAATTAGTAAGTATCACACTTGTTTTAAGATAGGACTATCACTCTAGAAGCATTCAAATTTTGAAAAAAGGAAAAAAAAATAGCTTCACACAATTTTCTGACTTCCCAATCACCACATTTAGCATCAAAAACAGGATTAAGGGTAGAAACAACAAAATCAGAATAATTACAGAAAATCCATTGGGAAGAAGAAAAAGCACTCCAGAAGAGCATAGATGAGAAAAGTATGCAATTTGCCAATTCCCAGTCCAAAGTCTTGCCCCTTGCTATTTCTATGGCGTTACTTCCCTTCTCATATAAAACTTCCCAATATGCCTGTTTTGTTTTGTTTTTTAGGAGAAGTAAATATTTTCCATTCTTTGCTTCTTAACTAGCCAAATTATCTGATTCCCCAGGCTTAATTTTTAGTCACTTATATAATATATAGGTAAATCATTCAGAAAATAGGCTGTAAACTACTTCAGTAGCCTATACTTAGTTTCTCTTTTTGCTGTTTTTCCTAGGGCAGTATTCTATTCAAGTAATTTCTTATAAATAACTCACACATGCGAATATCAATTGCTGTCATCCTACCAAAAAATTGTGTTCATACTCCAGGGAATGCTGTCTTTAAGGAGCCCAAAGTCCTACTACTTCCAGCTCCAGGGACATGCAGCCTATGTCCCTTCATTGTGCCTGTCCTGCCTGTAACATTCTTCCTTTCTACCCACACCCAGAGCTGGGGCAAGACAACACTGCAGGACCGCCAAGCCGTAAGGAATAAAATACAGTCCATGCGAAGGTGATGCTCGGACTGGTGTTGGGGTACGTGTGTATGAGGAACAATGGAAAGTAAATATGCTCCTGATGGCTTTTTCCTGTTATATATTAAACCTTATAACTTATTCTAGAGTTCAGCTTGATTACAGCTATATGATGCATTACAGACTTCTGAGTAGCCTCAGAAATACAACTTCACTGGGGTGCCTGGATGGCTCAGTTGGTTAGGCATCCGACTTCAGCTCAGGTCACGATCTCAGTTTGTGAGTTTGAGCCCCATATCGGGCTCTGAGCTGACAGCTCGGAACACGGAGCCTGCTTAGGATTCTGTGTCTCTGTCTCTCTCTGCCTTCCCCCACTCACATTCTGTCTCTGTGTCTCTCAAAAATAAGTAAAAACATTAAAAAAAAAAAATACAACTTCACTAAAATTCATCAATAAAAATTTGTAACAATCTAAGTCAAATTCTGGAAGTATATGCAAAATTGTTTTGGTAAATTACTGCTAGAGACAGAATTTTTAAATTTCTGGAAATCAGATTGGCAACTGTTAACAAAAGGAGAAAAGATGGCAGTTTTTTGGCTAAAACCTCTCCTTTGATAAGTAAATGAGTCTCCATTATCTACTTCATAGAGAACAGCTCATCCTTTGTTGATAGAACAATATCAACTATTTCCATTCTTTTTAGAGACAAAAATTTTGGACCAACTAAAAAGTAACAGGTTCCTAACACTCTTAAGTTTTTAAGCCATAAAGAAGTACTTGCTCTCTTGTTTCAGTCTGGCCTATTCTGAGAGTTCTGACCTATTTGGGGAAAAAAAAAAAAAAACTAAGTTGTTAATTTCGTAAAGTTTTATAGCTAGCTCACAGAACCAGAGTTGAAAGGGCTATGATCTCTGGGAGTCTGTTTCTTTTCATAAGAAGCAAGGAATTTCACTTACGTACTATCTTTTTCTTCCAAAAGGAGAGCTTTTTTTGTTATTCCTAATGATGATTATAAAGTAGAACATAAAGTAGGAAGAATAACCCTCCTCGATCTTATCAACTCCCAGAAATAACAAAATTTAACAGGCACATATTCTTCCAGACTTAAGGAACACATAAATATGCATATTCTGTAGGACATAATATTAGCATATGAACAAAGGCTGTACACAGTGATAGGTCAACTGATACCAAGAGTGAAAAAAGAGGGAAAAAGGGATGAAAAGTCCATCTGCTATTATTCCTTATTCCATTCCTATACTGTATAGATACAATCAGATAAAGAGGCTTCAGTAGGTTAGCCCAGGCACCAAACCAAGCTAAACATCTATGGATAATTAGGTACCTAATTTCAAATAACCTAAAACCAAACTTTTGAAAAGTATTGTTTATATCTTGCAAAATAATATCTATAATTAAAACCTTTTAAAAAATTACGTTATCAAGGCTTAAATTTGACTTAGGGGGAAAAAAAAGACCCTCCAAGATTGTTTTGTCTCCATATCAGACCACAGATTAACACCCATGAATTTACAGACTGAGAAGAATGTTTATGTTGGCCAAAAATTAATAAATAGTTCATAATAAAAGGCCAATAACTTTATGAGAATGTTAATGTGGTCTAAATGAGCAGAATCATGATCAAATAATTATGAGATCCTTGAGGTAACCTATCAATTATTCAAATGAAAAGCCTGAAAAGAAGATAATAAAAACAAACAGCTCTAAGCAAGAAAAATAACTTCTAAAATCTCTAGGCTAAAAACATACACATATGCATGATTGAATGCAGATGCACACACGGTTGGTAAACACAGAGTAACATGGCAAAAATTTAGATCAGAGTTGGCTTAACCCCCTGCAAATTTTATTTCAATGATCATCCTTCAAAAGTATGGTTAAAAGTTACTATTTCAAAAAATATATATGAAAGGTTTTACATTCCTTTCACTTGAATCTCAAAGATTTAATTTTTTTTCCCCAAATTCACTGCCCAATCATCTTATACTCTCTAAAACTCTTCTTTGGGCTATTTTATACTGATAATTTTGGTTTCTGAAATACAAAAAAGAAATAAAGAATAAGACTACAAAAACAAGTAACTAAATGTTACCTTAACAGAGTTGTTAGAAGTACATGCAATTATTACGTGTGAAATGCCTAGACAAGTAACAAGAATTTATTAGCTGCTCAGTATGTAATAATTTATTAAATCAGAGCATTATTAATTACAAAAATTAAGAGCATGATCTTTGTAACTAGAGATAAAAGTCTGAAATCTGCCACTTAATAGTTGTATGACCTTAGCAGCGATAAAGCCTCCATTTTTTAATATTTTTTAACCTGTAAAATGGTTTTAGAAAGATTATATGAGATAACATACATAAAAACTAGCACCCTAAGATACATGGGAAGCACTGGATAATTAATAACTATTTATTTTCAAACACCCCCTTTTCTGAAATCATAGCACTTTGTATATACCAATGTTACTAATCTTATCACATTGGGTTACTGACCTAGTACCTACTTCTATTTTCCCAGACGAGAAAGGCTCTTTAAGCCTGGCAAATTCACAGACATCTTTAAAAACTGGCCCACCTAGCGTTTTCTTCTTCAGTGCAGCTTTACTAGCTCCAATCCATAGTAAGAAACCATACTAAGTGCTTACACAAGGCAGCCACCATGCCATGTGCTTTAAAATGTGTGATCATTTATGAATAAAAAAAAAAAAAAAAATGTGATCATTTATCCCCCACAGTTCAGTAGAAGAAAAAAACTTAATTCTAAGTTCAGGAACTTGTCCAAGGTCATTCAGTAAGTAGGTGATGGAGCCAGAAATCAGACTTAGTTTCCTTCCTGACCAATCTTGACCACTCTTCTATACCTCTGCCCCCAATCATCATCATCAGCAGCAGCATCATCATCATCTTTACTAAGCTCTCAATGTACAAGGTACTGTTCATAAAAAATACTTTAGATGCACTATTTTATTGAAATCTTAATAACCTTAAGAATAGGTACTATTACTATCCTCAATTTACAGAAGATAAAACTAAGTTAAGTACTCTGGCACAGGGTTACACAGCTAAAAAGTATCAGTAAACTCAAATAATCTCATATCAGAACTTACAGCCACTACATATATTATTTCCTCAACACCCTCGTATCCTGCTGTTTCTTCCTTGTACCCAGGACTCACCTGGGTCCTTACTTTTATCACAAGGTATGTATCACTTATATACAAGTTAATCTACCCGCTATGAGAATGTAAGCTCCTTACTGTATCCCTAATATAGCCCAGGTCTGCGAACAAAGAAATATTTAATAAATGTCTGCAGAACTTGTATTTGTAGCAAATGATCTTTAAACTTTATAACCTGTGATAGCTGTTCCTCAAGTAAAATATTAGTTAAAAGCCCAATATTATTAAGAGAAAAAAAAAGGTGCTACCACTCACCCCTCAATAAAACTCTGTGCTATAAATTCACTTACTTCACAGGAGCTCGAGCATATACCTGAAGCCAGTCAGGAATTTCTGCAGTATGGTACGGATTTGCAGGTACCAGCAGGGACTGATTTCTTTCAGTTTGCTGTGGTTGATATGTGACAGGAGGGGGCTGATCATACCGAGGTACACTAAGAAAAAAGAATCAACGTTCATCAGGATAAAGGCTCTAAATCTAAACAAGAAATTATAAAGAATATTATTTGATGTTTTTCAATGTGCCTCTTGCCTAAACTGAACTCCTTCTACCATATAAAAAAACAGAGATGTGCCTTTTGTTTTTTACTGTACCAGAAGAGGAGTAAAATCCACCTTCTCCAGGAAAATAACAGGTCATTAGTGATAGATCGAAATCTAAACTACATCTTTACATATGTTTAAGAAATTTCTTCTGTCTAGTATTTAGTCTTTTCAAGGAATGTCAAAGGAGGCCATAAAAAATCTGGAGATAAATTATAACCTTCATAACAGAAACTTAAAATTAGAATTATAATTTTCAGTAATAACTAGTAACTAGCTATACATTTATATTGGAAAGGTTGGTAGTTTCTCTCAAAATGAGAATGGATATGTTCTTCCTCCTTCAGGCTGAAAAGAAGGTCTGGAATATGTAGTACTGTAAGAGTGAGGACTGGGCTTGAAATATCCACCTTAACTGTAGTATTTCCTTTCTGCATTTATCAACTTACCAAAGTTAGAATTGATTAGAACTCATTTTAAATCAGAGACTTAAAAAAAAAAAAAAAAAAGACCATGCTTTTAATTAGTGTTAATGGCCTAACGGGTCGGACAGAGAGAACAGCAAAGTGGGGAGAGAACTGTTATATGGGAAAATGGTAAGGAAAAATACTGAACCACCTGAAGGCTAAAGACAGAAATCTGGGAGGTCAAAATGATCTAGTTCAGAATTGGAGACAAAACCAGAAGAGCCTGCCCCAAACATCAATATTTATGTGTATACCAGAAAAGGTCACTACAATACTAAACTAGGATTAAAATAAATGTTAGAGTGTGATTAACAATTTAAAGATCAATATCCACTGAGTTCTACTCCTGAAACCAATACTACACTGTATGTTAACTTGAATTTAAAAAAAAAATAAAGATCAATATCCAAATGGTATTGTGTTTTATCCTTATCTGTTCTTTCTAAGTAGGTACAAAGTAAAATATCCCTTGATAGTGCAACTGGGAGGTGGAAAAGAACTGCGGCTCTGCAGTCAAATATGCCTGGAGGGTTTTAACCTCAGGTTGGGCACCTTACAAGTTATATGAATGTAGGCAGAACTGCTTCACTTTTCTAACTTTCAGCCTCCTTACTTGTAAATTTGGAATAAATTCATACCAAACATGATTGTTCTCAACAGTAAACAAGCTAATGTAAGTCAAGAGTTTTGTATATAGATTAGCATAACAGAGATAAACAGCTATTAATATTATCTATGTGAGCTTAAGAAAGGTGTTTATTCTCTCCCGTTTAATGTCTACAGAGTTGCTAAGAGAAGCAAATTGTGAAAATACTTTGTAAATTAACAATTCCATAGTAAAAGTTACTGATGACAAACAGAAAATTCAGCTCAAGGTGGCTTGGTAGGTTAAGCATCCGACTCTTGATTTTGGTTCAGGTCATGATCTCAAAGTCGTGAGATGGAGCCTGCGTGAGCCTCAGCACAAAGCCTGCTTAGGATTCTCTGCCCCTCCCCCACTTGTGCTCTTGCACATGCATGTGCCCTTGTTCTCTCTCAAAATAAATAAACTTAAAAAAAAAAACAACAGCTCAATATACTCCCAAATCTGGTTGTCAGGACCACAAAGTCTTCTGCCACCAGGTGATAGCAATCTGTCATCACATTTGGTTTTTGGTTTTGTTTGTTTGTTTTTGCATTTCCCATCATTATTCATCAACAAACATCACTGTGCTCCCACTATGCGCCTGTCTCTGTGTTGGACGCTGGGACACAGCAGGAATAAGTGGAACTCATCCCTGCTCTTGGGTGGGAATTGTGATCAGGTAGAAGCAGGAGACTCAAAATTACCCCCATGACATAGGCCTGAAAATGGAGTCCAGGGAAGGCAGCAGCTTGCCTGAAATGGTATAGAGAGTAGGTGAAGGGACCAGAGCCCAAAATAGGCAGAGTGGCCAGTCTGGCTCTTTTGAAAGGATGACAATTTCATTTGTTCAATAAACAATGATTGAATGTCACTAAATGGAATCACTGGGGAAAAAAACTTTTCAAAGTTGAATTAATAAATCCAAATATGTAAAATGATTAAAACAACATAATAATGATAAAGCTTAGTTTTTTAGGTGATATTAAAATCTATTTTCACAACAATTTTAATGGTTCTAAAAAATGCCAAAGTTTATCATCACCAAAGATCTGCGTTATGCTAGATATTAAGGAACATCTATCAACATGCTGACGATATTCTACCCATTTTAAATCTTATGGTTCAGAGAGAGTTAACAGGAAATATTTTCAATTTCATTAGTAAACTAATACTAGCTTTTTATGTACTTTGAAATCCAGTGTGTATCTTACATTTACACACAATATACCTCAATTTAGATTAATTACATTTCAAATGCTCAAGAGCCACATGTGACAGCTGGCTACAGTAGTCACAGGACTAGAAATCTGACCATAAATGAGATCTACAGGATAAGCCCAAAGGATCACTGGCTACATTTGTTTATTTTTATTAGAAAAAATTTTTTAATGTCTATTTATTTTGAGAGAGAGAGGGCAAGTGGGGGAGGGGCAGAGAGAGAGGGAGAGAGAGAATCCCAAGCAGGCTCTGTGCTCTCAATGCAAAGCCTGACATGGGGCTTCAACCCACAAACTGTGAGATCATGAACTGAGCCGAAATCAAGAGTCAGACGCTCAACTGACTGAGCCACCCAGGTGCTCCTCACTGGCTAAATTTATTAAAAAGATCTGGGATGTTTTGTACAGTTCCAATTTTCACTTTCTTGCCTCACAACAGTAAGAAACAGAACATAAGTGTCAGAAACTGAGTAAAACAGTAAGATGTTATAATTCAGAAGAATATTTTGACACACTAGGAGGAAGGTCTGTATTATTTATAGAAATTGAAATGTAAATAGATAAATGTTTTATTTATTTATTTATTTATATTTCTGGATATCTACAATCTAAACACTGGCATATTAAAGCAAAATCTGATCATAAGAATAATGATCGTGTTTTTGAGTTTGTCTAAAAAGTTTTTTTTATATATATAAAGCTTATTTTGAGAGACAGAGAATGAGTGAGTGCTTGGGGGAGGGGCAGAAAGAGAGAGAAGAAGAAGAAGAAGAAGAAGAAGAAAGAGAGAGAGAGAGAGAGAGAGAGAGAGAGAGAGAGAGAGAATGAATTCCAAGCAGGCTCCACAGTCAGTGCAGAGCCTGATGCGTGGCTTGAACTCACTAACTGTGAGATCATGACCTGAGCCGAAATCAAGAGTCAGGCACTAGTTAACTGGCTAAGCCACCAGGCATCCCTTGTTTTTTGTCTTTAAAGATTTTATTTGAAAGTAATCTCTACTCCCAACATGGGGGTCAAACTCACAACCCCCATATCAAGAGTCGCACAATCTACTGAACCAGCCAGGTGCCCCTAAAAAAATTTTTTTTTTAATTATTAAAACCGTTACTGAATCTAAGTCCTAAGAAAAATGTCATAAACTTTTAAAAATAAATCTTTCAAATATCAAACTTCAGGATGCCTTTCTCTTTAACGAAAATAGGAATTCAAAATCTAACATTAGATAACCTCAATAAAAAAACTTAAAAATAGAAGTGAAACTATACCTAGGAGCACAAGGATGCCTATATTGAGCCTTCTTATTTGTGTGATCCACGTAATAGGTTCCAAATTCTGATGACTCAACTCGCTCCCATCCTGGAGGAAGTCCTTCTCGCTCAAGAGGATGGCTCCAATGAGTTGTATTTGTGTTGTGATCTATATAATATTTTCTCCCTCTCATTGTCCAGTCCACAGACCAGCCAGGAGGAAGAGGTAAATCTTCAGAACCATGGTTAGTTAAATTTCCTAAAGATGTAGCAGCAACTCTCCCAATTCCTGAGGATAAAGAGAGAAAAAGAACAGAACAATTATTCAAAGCTAAAAAATATGCCATATGAGAAACAGTTACAAAATCAACTATCCTGCTTATACTCTTTGGCCAAAATCCATGATTTCATAATTATAAATAAAAATTTTCATGAAACTAGCCAGTATCACTAATGTTTAATTACAAAAAAGGGAGGAAACTAGATTTCCTCTTTGAAATTAGTTTTTTTTTGGTTGATGCCTCCATCACCAGGCTATATAAACATTTAGCTATTAGCAAAGCTACTTAAGTATGTATACTGCTAAAGGAAAAGTGAGGAAAATAAAATTTCACCCCATTCAAGATTTAAGATTTGACATCTCACCTAAAACAGCAAAAATAAATTTGTAAAACTGTTTCTGGTTTATGATTATTTAAATATAATCTAGCTGTGCCCTAGAACCATTAAGTAAATTTATCAAGGTAGCATCATATGAGGTCAACATACAAAAATCAATTAAATATCTGTATACTAGCAACAACTGGAAACAGATTATATCACTTACTATAGCTCCAAAAAATCAAATATTTACATATTAATAAAACAAAATATAGACAACAAATTACATGAAGAATCTGTATGCTGAAAACTACAAAACACTGATGAGAGAACTGAAAGATGACCTATCATGTTAATGGACTGGAAGACTCAACATAAAGATGCCAATTCTTCCTGAAATGACCTTTAAGATAATTCCACTCAGAAGTCCAGCAGGAGTTTTATAGATACAGACAGAAATAGGCAGACTCTAAAATGTATATGGAAAGACAAAAGAACTACAGAAGCCAAGAAAAAATTTTGTTTTAATTATTTTTAATGTTTATTTTTCAGAGAGAGAGAGAGACAGAGAGAGATCAAAATTGAGCAGGAGAGGGGTAGACAGAGGGAGACACAGAATCTGAAGTAGGTTCCAGGCTCTGAGCTGTCAGCACAAAGCCCAATGCCGGGGCTCAAACTCACGAACCATGAAATCAGGACCTGAGGTGAAGTTGGACACTTAACCAACAAGCCACCCAGGTGCTCCAAAGAGCCAAAAATTAAAAAAAAAAAAAAAAAAAAATAAGAACAACGTTGGAGGATTGAAGCTACCTGATTTCTTTTTTAAAGTAATCTCTATGCCCAGGGTGGGGCTCGAACTCATGATCCTAAGATCAAGAGTCACATGCTCTACCAACTGAGACAGCCAGGTTCCCCTTATATTACCTGACTTAAGAATTAAAACAGCGTGGTATTGGCAAAGGACAAACAGATCAATGGAACAAAGAATCCTAAAATATACCTACACATACACTATCAATTGGTTTTAACAAAGATGAAAAGACAATTTGATAAAGGATAGTTTTTTCAACAAATGGTGTTAGAATTGGACATCTATATGCAAAAAAATTAATCTATACATTCTACCTTCTATAAACCTAAGAGGGATCATATACCTAAGCATAAAACATAAAACTATAAACCTTTAAGAAAAAAAAAGGAGGATAAATTTTTGTGACCTTACATTAGGCAGAGTTCTTATATGCTGAAAGTGTAACCTATAAAAGAACCTGTATACAAATGTTCACAGCAGCTTTATTCATAATAGGCAAAAACTGGAAACAGCCCAGATTCTTCAATAAGTGAATGGGTTAAATGAACTCTGATACATATATAACCCAGAATACTATTTGGCAATAGAAAGAGGAACTATGATACATACACCAATTTATATCAATCTCTAGGGAATTTTGCTGAGTGAAAAATGCCAATCTATCTCAAAAGGTTACATGCTGTATAATTATATAACATTTTTGAAATGATAAAATTTTAGAAATGGAGAATAGTGATTATTTGCCAAGGTTGGAAAGAGAGGTGAGTGTGGTTATAAAAGGGCAAACATAAAAGATCCTTGTGGTGAGAGAACTCTTGTGTCTTTACTATGGTGGTGAAATACACAATCTACACCACACACACACACACACACACACACAAAGTGTTCAAGTAAAGTAAAACTAGGGAAATCTGAACATGATGGATGCATTGTACCGAGGTCAACATCTTAGCTATACTATAGTTTTGCAAAGTGTTCAGCAATGGGGGAAACTAAAGTGTACAGAGGATCTAAGTTATTTCTTACAACTGCATATGAATCTACAATTATCTTGATAAAAACTTTAAAAAACAAAGAGGCATAACCTTTAGATTCAATATACATGTAATAACTGCCAAAATTATCTGAGATAGAGTAAGAACAGTAAAGAAAGAAATAGAGATAAGAAGAGAGCACTGTGAAAAACTAGTTAGCCCAAAATACTACTCTGGTATTTTCTCATTTTCCCTCCACAACCTTCCACAATGCTTCCATCTCTAGCAATCATAGGAGGAGATTTCAAAGAACTGGCAAATAAAAACTTAATTTATTCAATATGTATAATAAGACCAGTACAACATCAATTCTTAAGAAAAATTAAAGAGTTCTTCAAAAAGGTACAAATTTATTTAAATGAACATTCAGAAAAATGTCCCAAAGCAGAGGGGGAAAATAATGCAACTAAATATTCTCCCATTAATTAAAAGAAAAAGAGGAGGAAGCAATCAACTCTCTGAAGGAAGATCACAAGGAAAAGCAAGAACCCCAAAGATAGGATGGTAAGACAACAAAGATAAAAGCTATGCTCAGGAAAGAAGGATGAAGACAAAAAAATGGAAGAACAAACATGCAATGTTTGTTACAATGGAGAAACCTGGCAAATCTTAACCAAGTATGAATGTCAGTTATCACCAGTAATGTCATACACATATCATGTACACCTCCCTATATTTGACACTAAGAGGATATTCCACTTTTGTGGCATTCTTTCCAAAAACGAAAATCCCAGTCTAATCATGAGAAAAACAGGAGACAAACTCTAAACTGAAGGATGACCCACAAAATATCTGACAAGTATTCCTCACAACTATCAAGGTTGTGAAAAACAAGAAAGGAATAAACAGTTGTCATAGGCCAAAGAACACTAAGGAAACATGACAACTAAATGCAACAATTTGATAAGGGAGCCAAGATGTCCACAAAGTTCCAAAATGGCTCATCACCTTTACCAATGCCATATTAAACCATGATTCCTAACCTTTTCATGACACACCCCACCTATACTTTCTCAAAGTATTATGTGCACTAATTTTTTTTTTCAAACTATTTGGGATAATTTTATAAAACCCATTGAGAGAAGAATGTACAGTACAAAATAACTCAAAACCACACATTTAAAACAAAACATTCCTAGTAATAAAATAGGTCTAGCAGACAGGGAAAAAAAGCTGTATCAAGCTCTAGCACATGAGACCCCCCACTCTAAGTTCAGCCAGAATGCTGAAACTTCAATAACCAAACATGCCAAATCTGAAAAAAGAATGCAAGGGCACATTAACACTCTTACAAAGGGAATGAGCACTGACAATTACTAGTGTCTCCTCTGTCCCTGGCCTTTTCCAAATGAAGTAGTTTATACACAAAATAACTCTAAGGTAGTAGTATCACTACCAATTTACAGACGCGGAAACAAAGATTCAAGTAAGTTATTTTACCAAAACCACAGAGTTGGTACATGGTCAAATGACGAATTTATTACTAACAAAGTGTCACACAAAAGATAAACTGTAATTCTTCAAAGAAAAAATATGACTACCATTAATACAAGAAAAAGGCAGCTACCAAGTTTGAACTCAATCAGTGGAAAAATAACTTGTTTCTGAGATACAAGGAAAAAATTAGTTTTCCATTATTTCGATTAGTTTCAGAAAAGAATGAGTGGCATTCATAATCCTCAAAATAACTTCCATTTCATATAAACACCTTCCATTTATATGAAGTAAAACACTCATATGCTAAATACATTATTTCCCATACATAAGGATAAAGGATAACACAAGGATATTATTTTTGTCTCTCCACCAAGATTTATTAGATATGCCGCCAAAGAATTTACAGCTGGCAGGTATCTGTGAAATCTGCCCTTATAGACAAAGCTCAAAAATTCTGGTTTGCTAATTTTGTAGTGGATATGAGAATAAAATGGAATCTGAACTCTAAGGAAGGTCCACAGGCTTCAGAGTAAAAAATACTAAACATCACAGCCCATGTTATAATCAAGATGTTGATAAAGAGATGTAAGCATTGAACCAAGCCAACTACTTTTTCTCCTCCTCTGCAAAATAGTTACAAATAAAGTTGTATCCCTAAAGATTATTTACATCTCCTTAAAGATGATTCTAGGTTCACTAAATATTTATGCATTTCCTGGAGTAAACTTAACTTCAGTGTTTTTTTGTAAAGTCTGACACTTTTCAGTTCAATTTTGGTAACTTGAGTTCATAAGTTCAAGTCTTGCATCGGGCTCTCTGGTGTCAGCACAAAGCCTGCTTGGGATCCTCTGTCCCTCTTCCGCTTGCGTGTGAGCTCTCTTAATGAACACTGGGGCACCTGGGTGGCTCAGTCAGTTAAGCGTGGCTCAGATCATGACCTCACGTTTCGTGAGTCTGAGTCCCACGTCAGGCTCTGTGCTGACAGTTTGGAGCCTGGAGCCTGCGTTGGATTCTGTGTCTTCCTATCTCTTTGCCCCTCCCCCCCCCCCCCTCTCTCTCTCTCACACACACACACACACTCTCTCTCTCTCTCAAAAATAAACATTAAAAAATAAACATTTTAAAATACATAAATAAATAATAAAAGTTTTGAGGCGCCTGAGTGGCTCAGTCAACTGAGCGTCCAACTCTTGATCCCAGGATCATGGGATGGAGCCCTTTGTCAGGCTCTGCAGGGAGTGTGGAGCCTGCTTAAAAGTCTCCCCCTCTCCCCACCCCTCCCCCCTCCCTTGTGTGCAAGCTCTTTTTCTAAATAAATGTTTTAGCAGTCTGTTACTTAAACCTGTATAGAACTAAATTATTTAAATGCAAAACAAAGGAATTCAGTCTGCCATTAGTATTCCAACTAAAGACTTCCTGTTAACAGTAGAATTCCTTCCTTTGGCACATGGATTGGGTGCCTGACCAGTACATTGGCCAAAACATTAAAGGTCAAATTTCGCAGCTAAACAGAGAACTTGCTAGGCCCTAAACCTCTTTGAGACCTTATACAATCTGTTTTTGGCTTCTGCCAAATACAGTAACATAAAGTTAACCCTTGAGATAAGGTGTTTCCTGAAAGTCTAAGTAATTGGCAGGATATACTACTTTCATTAAGTCATTACAAAACTATTTTCTTCCACATCTTTTTAATGTTTACTACATTAGAAAAACAATCAAAATTTAAAGTTGTGGAAATAAATCTGTCTATAGCACATCTTTATCCTCCCACAAACTTTCTCCTTTCCATTCATTCAAATTCCTTGAACTCTTGTCAGCATAAATCATGAAAATATAATGAAGTTTCAAGTCTTTTCAGGATAAATTCAAGAAACTTTCAGCTACTTTTTCCTATTCAGATTATTTTTCTTTCTGGAAAACACAGCTGTTAGGCTTTTCTGCTCGGTTAATAATTGATTATTAATCCTTCCCTGACACTTACTCCTTCAAAGAACTGGTTTTTTTCCTAAAAGGTAAAGCATTAAATCTTATTGCCCTGATAGAAACTGTTATTAAGTGAAATTTCTCAAGTATATGATCACTGCTCTAATAAACACAAATCTTTTTTTAAAATGACATTCTTGTGGCGCCTGGGTGGCTCAGTCAGTTGAGCATCCAACTTTGGCTCAGGTCACAATCTCATGGTTCATGGGTTCGAGCCCCACATTGGGCTCAGTGCTGACAGCTCAGAGCCTGGAGCCTGCTTTGGATTCTGTGTCTCCCTCTCTTTCTGCCCCTCCCTGCTCATGCTCTCTCTCTCAAAAACAGATAAACACCAAAAAAAATTTTTTTTCATGACATTCTTGGGGCGCCTAGGTGGCTCGGTGGTTAAGCATCCAACTTCAGCCTAGGTCATGATCTTGCTGTTCCCGAGTTCAAGCCCCATATCAGGCTCTGTGCTGACAGCTCAGAGCCTGGAGTCTGTTTCAGATTCTGTGTCTCCTCTCTCTCTCTGCTGCTCCTCCATTCAGGCTCTGTCTCCCTCTCAAAAATAAACATTAAAAAAAAATTTTTAATGACATTTTTGGGGCACCTGGGTGTGGCTCAGTCAGTTAAGTGTCCAACTTCAGGTCATGATCTCACGGTTCATGGGTTTGGGCCCCCCATGGGGCTCTGTGCTGACAGCTCAAGGCCTAGAGCCTGCTTCAGATTCTGTGTCTCCCTCTCCCTCTGCCCCTCCACTATTTGCACTGTCTCTAGCTCTCAAAAATGAGTAAATGTTAAAAAAAATTTTTTGTTGTTGTTTAAATGACATGCTTTAGAGGCACCTAGGTGGTTCAGTTGGTTAAGCGTCAGACTTTTGGTTTTGGCTCAGATCATAATCTTGAGGTTTTCTGAGTTCAAGCCCAGAATTGGGCTCTGCACTGACAGTGTGGAGCCTGCTTGGGATTCTCTCTCTCCTCTCTCTCAAAATAAATAAATAAACTTTAAAAAAAGTTTAAACTTACCAAAACTATGTCAGACTGCCACTAAGAGAGGATTAGTAGAAATTCAGTTCTTGCAGTATTTCCTCAATGATATTTTGTGAATCAAAATTTTAAAACAGTAATTTAACTTGGCATTATTAATTCTAAATACTTATATTTAGACAGAAAAGTGTTAGGAATTTTATTAGTGATGTCTCCAATACACATAAATATAAGAAAAATGAGTGTGAAGTATTTATGGTAAATAGATTCTTTTAAGCTATTATTCCTGCTACCCCTCAGTTAACCAAAACTGTCTTAAGACTCCAGATGTGAAATCTCTGGACTCATTCATTTAGTCAAGCATTTGTAGTTGCAGCACCTCCTATGCAGCCAAGTGCTATGGTAATCCTATCTGACTTTTCTCTTTCCCTCATCTCTCATATCCCATTTGTGGCCAAGTCCCATCAATGCAGATGTATCCCACTTCTTCCCTTCCCAAATGCTTGCAGCTGAGGTCAGGTCCTCATTAACATTTAAAATAATAATCTCCAAACGTGCACCAAATGGAAGATTATGGATGATTGTGGAGTCACCAAAACTACTCATAAATAGTGTATAATGTTAAGAAACTCATTCAAGTAGGGGGGCCTGCCATGACTCAGTCCGTTATGCTGACAGCTCAGAGCCAGAAGCCTGCTTCAGATGCTGTCTCCCTCTCTCTACCCTGCTAATGTCTCTGTCTCTCAAAAGTCAACAAACGTTAAAAAAAAAACAAAACCTTTTTTAAAGAAAAAAAATAAAAGAAACTCATTCAAGTAAAAAGCAGGGGTATGAAACTATACAGAGTACAATCACAACAATATGAAAAAAAAAAGAATTCCATAAAAAAAAAGATGAAGGAAATTAACTGAAACACTATGAATCTCCGGCCTGATGAGTACTTTCCCTTTACTTTTCCACTTCTTGCAAATTTTCTACAGTAAGCAGCTATTAACTCTAAAAAAAAATGAGTTTTTTTAAAAAGCTTACTATTTTGGTTGGATAACAAATTATTCCTGAGATTTAAAATTACTCAACATTAGAAATATCCAAAATAAACACCAAAGCATGCAACTGTCTAATCCTTTGACCTAGATGCTCTTTAAAAACAAAAAGGCACAGGGGCGCCTTGCTGGCTCAGTCAGTGGAGCATGCGACTCAGTCTCAGGCTTGTGAGTTCAAGCACCGTGTTGAGAGTAGAGATTACTTTAAAAAAAAAAAAATCTTAAAATCAAAAAGGCACTCAACCATGTTAATTTCTACATGCTAATGTAACATGCTACATGTTAATTTCTAATTTCGATGTCCCAATGAGATTCCAAAGTCAGCTTTCACAAAATAAGTTGCTTTTACCAACTATTCTCCATTATTCCTCAATTTTCAAAACTTCAGTGATTTACTTTCTCCTAAAACCATAATTCTCAATTTTTCCTTCAAAAGCATCACAGATTTGCCCTTTTCTCTCCCATACCACTGGTACCTGCAGTTATCTTTTCTCTAGCCATCTATCTTGAGTACAACTAGTAATATTTACACACTGCTCTTATAAAATGACTTGTTTTTTGGGGGTGTCTGGGGGCTCAGTCGGTTAAGTATCTGATTCTGGCTCACGTCATGATCTCATAGTTCATGGTTTTGAGCTCTACATCGGGCTCTCTGATGACAGCTCAGAGCCTGGAGCCTGCTTCAGATTCTGTGTCTCCATCTCTCTGCCCCTCTTCTGCTCAACTCTCTCTCTCTCAAAAATAAACATTAAAAACATGTTTTTGAATGACTTGTCTTTTTGAAATCTTCGATGGCTTCTATTTGACTCATGTTTAAATCCTTCAGCCTGTTGTTGAACCACAAATCTGCATTCCGCCTCACATCTTTCTTTAAACTAGAACTACACAGTTCTTTGGATTTACATGTCTACTCTGTTTTCACCAGGTTATTCCTAATTTTCCACCTCAAATGACCTTCCTCTGCCCCTGTCTGAAGTCCAAGCTCAAAGTGCAATTCAAGTCCTACCTCTTCCACGAATCATTCTTTAAGTATCCCAGCCTGGGGTGCATAGGTGACTCAGTTGGTTAAGCGTCTGCCTTTGGCTCAGGTCACAATCTCACAGGTTCTTGAGTTCAAGCCCCACATTGGGCTCTCTGCTGTCCCTGCAGAGCTGGCTTCAGATGCTGTTCCCCACTCTCTCTGCTCCTCCCCTGCTCATGCACAGGCATATGAACTCTCCCTCTCAAAAAAAAAAAAAGTATTCCAGCCTACCCTGACACCTCTCCTGACTCCCCTATTGTACTTAGTACTGCAAAGTCTAACAACCGTTCTGTGATTATTGTGCATATGTTGGTTTTGTTTCCCAAGTAAGATACCACAGGGCACAGAGGGCAGATACCAAGAAGGTCAGAGAAAATAAATAAATGATTAATACTAAATGTATAAAATGTTTTCTACACTCATGCTCCAAACTATTTCTAAGTCACCTTGTTTGAAGTTCCCGGAGTTAAAAAGTAAATGTGTCGTGTATTTATTTTTATACTGTCAAGATTTAAAGCCTACAATTTATCAGGAAAAAAACAATCAGATAAAAGTTTAATTTTCAGCTCTTGCTTCAGTTTATCTAGTGTAATCCAGTACTTTAGGAATAAAGTAGAATTGTGCATTTCTATGTCTTCTGCCCCTTGTACAAATATCCCCAAGTTAACAAACATGGAAAGCAGATTGAAAAAAAATTATATGGCTAATATGTTTGTTCATTCCAAAAAGATCAACAAAACACAGGCTTAACACCCAACCATTTGACAGAAGTTTTTCTGACCAACCTGGGAAATAATTATTTAACTATGAAAGCAGTTTTGTTAAGAGAAACAATGTAGGTTCTATCCCTTACCATGCCCAATTCTTCCTATCCACCTTTCTTTTCTCAAGTTTAAGTCTGCATCCACTTTCTTTGAAACTCTAACATTCCCATTCTACCAAATTATTAACAAAACTGGCAAAATGGGAAAGTATTTTTCTGGGAATGTCTGTTGGCTTCCCAAAACAATCCAGAAAAGAGCATCTTTTTAATTATTAATAAATCTAATGTAGGATTTATAATTTTAAGTTACCTGAGGCATGCCTCCCCTGATTCTGTGGCATTCTTTGGAAGAGATCGTGGTTGTATTCATAATATCTATAGTCTTCATGTGCACGATCTCCAAGTGGGCGCCTTCTCTGACCATCAAAATAATTATCTGAATAATAATATCGGGAACCAGAGTCTCCATTTTCAACAGCAAAATTAACTTCTGTTAAAAATGACTGAGAAGATCCATACTCCCTAGGGACATCTGCTAGACTCCTGGCAAGATAAGAAGGTGCAGATAATCTGTTGCTTTCTCTTCTCATTATTTCATGAGGTGTTCTTTGAATTGGAGTTCTAAGAAAACTCTGGTTTCTTGAAACTATTCCATCACCAGAAGCTGAAAAGGCATTTGGGCTTGATTCTGGCAAACAGATATCAGTTCGTCTTGGAATTGTTGGACCGTGTCGAATAAATGAAGGCATGAGATCTACAATAAAACAAAGAGTAAAATGACCACTTCATTAAGGAATTAAATACACTTTTCAAAAGCTGTTCATTTACACCTATTACCCCAAAATGCAAAATTTCAATGGACTCAAGCACACATCATTTAAAATTCTGACTTAAGATAGTACTTGGGTATTTAAAAATTAATGCTAATTAATATTTTCCCACTCAAATGAACTTATAATTTATATCAATGGGGTATGTGTAAACTTAGAATCAAATGTATTCTGCATACCACCACACAAAACAAGATGAAATGTCAGTAAGCTTAATTATGGTTAATGAAATACTCATTAATAAATGTGTAAAAATTGGGGCGTCTGGGTGGCTCACTCGGTTGGGCGGCTGACTTTGGCTCAGGTCATGATCTCACAGTCCATTAGTCTGTGAGTTCGAGCCCTGAGTCAGTCTCTGTGCTGACAGCTCAGAGCCTGGAGCTTGCCTTGAGTTGTGTGTCTCCTTCTCTCTCTGCACATCCTCCACTCGCACTCTGTCTCTGTCTCTCTCTCTCTCAAAAATAAATAAACATTAAAAAAAATTTAATAAATGTGTAAAAATAGGAAACAATCTAACAAATAGATAAAATTACCAGTATAATTTAAGATTTTTTTGTTGTTGATTTCAGTTCATTTTCAAAATTCCCAAAAATCCTTTTTCAAGCAAACACAATTTCAAGAATAAAACAAAACATATGCCATTCCCAAACATGTAAAGGTAAATTCCTTTAAAAAGAAAAAAAAAAAAACTTTAATTAACCTGGTTTCCTTTTGGATTACGTGGCACTAGTACATTAGTACACTAATCAAAAGCTGGAGAGCCAAAAAGTTAGCTATGAAAATTAAAAAATAAAAAGATCTCATTTCAAAGAGGCACACAAATGTTGAATCAGTTCAAAAATGCCAAGCCTCAAACTATGGCTCCCTTAAGAACAAGTAATTATAATTCAAAACAAAAGATAACAGAACAATGGCCTTCAGGATATAGTACTTCTGAATACAGAACTTACATGGCTTAGACATGCCAGGTTAGAAAGCAAATAACTTTATAACAAAAAGAAAACTAGATTTGGAAACTTTTATTAGCTAAGTAAACAATTAAATTAGAGAGCACTAATATTAAGCTTTAGAAGCTAACTCTAGAAAAATCAATATTCAAATAAGCAAGCTCAAAACTCGATGAAATTAAAAAATACTACATCATTATTTGCTTTAAAGTATGGCAAACGTGGGGCACCTGGGTGGCTCAGTCGGTTAAGCGTCTGACTTCAGCTCAGGTCATGATCTCACGGTCCGTGAGTTCAAGCCCCGCGTCAGGCCCTGTGCTGACAGCTCAGAGCCTGTTTCAGATTCTGTGTCTCCCTCTATCTCTAACCCTCCCCCATTCATGCTCTGTCTCTAAAATAAATAAACGTTAAAAAAAAAAAGTATGACAAACATATTTCATGATTTCAAGTAATGTTTAATAAAGTTTATTTGCAGCAAACTGCAACTTATCATAAATTTAACCAAAAACCTAAAAGCATATGTAACTGAAAAATAAACTGCTAAAAAAAGGTTTAAAAATCAACTTTCATGGGCACCGAGCTGGCTCAGCAGGAAGAGCAAGCAGCTCTTGATTTGTGGGGTCATGATTTCCAGACCCACATTGGGTGTACAGATTACTTAAATAAACTTAAAAAATAAATAAATAAAAATCAATTTTCAGGTTACTGATGCATCCATCTAATCTATTTTGATGTTCTACCAAGAAAGAACTGCAAATACAAGAATAAATTTCCAAAGCAGATGATGTGGTTATTATTTTTTAAAAAACATGCTCCATGCCTGGTGGCTCAGTTGGTTAAGCGTCCTGTCTTGACTTCGGCTCAGATTATGATCTCACAGTTATGTGAGTTCCAGCCCGACATCAGGCTCTGTGCTGTCAGCATGGAGCCTGCTTGTGATTCTTTCTTTCTCTCTCTCTCTCTCTCTTTCCCACCCCACCCCCGCGCCTGACTTGCGCTCTCTCTCGAAATAAGTAACTAAACTTGAAAAAAAATGCTCTCCACACCTCTCTGCGTGATCCTGGATAAATACTAGGAACCTCTATGAACAGCTTTCCCAATTACAGTATGAAGTAATTAATGGTGAAGTCATAAGGTTATTAGGCACTTCCAAAAAGTACACTTACACAAGTGCTCAGTATGCAGTATAAACATCAAAATATTAGTTCCTTACTTCACAAATGTCCTGAACACACAAGCAAAAATTAAAAATTAAAAAGATTCAGCTGAAAAATGAGAGTCAAATACCTGAATTGAAAAGTGATGGGGAGGTGGAGAGAAATACAAACTATTAAAAAAAAAAAAAAAAACTTCCTGGCAATTTCTCCTAAAATACGATAGAAATCATTTTCAGTACTTCGCCTTTTTTGGAGTGGGGGGGTGGGGTGGGGAGGGTGTTATTTGAAGCAATTCTCACGAATATACCCAAATACACATGATTTTGGCTTCTCTAAGATCTAGGATTGATGAGGCTTTGGGAAGCGGCTACAATAGCGACGGTCAACTGTCACCTCTTCACATGTCTGCATCCAGCAGAAGGGTTAAGGAATTCTACTCGGGTTTGCACAACTCCCAGCACGGACGAGTAACACCCGAAATGTTTGCAAACACAAGGCATATCTTGAAGTATCTAGAAGAGGAAAAAGTATGCCCCAGTCTAATCACTTTCACCCCCATAGCATCAGGCAATCAGCAGCCTAAGTGTTTCCTTAAGAACCTCTTGCTTCCAGTAATCAAAACGAAACAACACTTGCCATGGGGGGACAGGAAAGTTTGTTGTTTTTAGGAAGGCCCACGGAGGAGGGACTAATCTAAGTTTCTTATACTGTATCGGCTTTTAAACGATGACCACCACTTTGGGCACACAAAACATTAAAGAACAGTATTTCATAGAGACCAGTAGGGAAGAAAAGCCGCGGGAAGCCGCGTCGGGAGCCCCGCCTGGCCCCCCGCAGCCGCTCGGGCCAGGTGTGGGTGCGCCCCGCCCGACACTCACTCCGCAGCAGAGGCGACGTCTCCTTCTTCACGTACTTGCCCTGCACCTCGGCGGGCTTGGACACTTCGTTTTTGGTCTTCTTTCGGGACAGCATCCTTGTCGACGAGGCCCCAGGCCGCGCCAAGCAGCCTCTTTAGGGCTCCGCGCAGGGCGCCGATCGGCCCCGCCGCCACCTCCGCCGGCGCCGCCGCCTCCTTCCCTCCCGAGCCGCCGCCGCCGCCGCCGCCTCTCCGCAGCCCGGGGTCGCCCGCAGGGACTGCCGCATGTTCGGGGCGCTAAGCGCGCCGGCCACAGCTCAGTCGCCTGTCAGTCCCTTCCCGGATATCTGCCCACTCCGCGATGCTGCCCTAGAACTCTGTGAGCAGAGGCCAGAAACGCCCGGCCAGGGCCATGGTCCGCCGCCGGCCGCCTAGTAACCGCTACCGCCGCCGCCGCCGCCGCCACCGCCTACGTCCCGTAAACTTTCCCCGCGGCCGCTGGGAATTCTGGGAAACTCGACGCTGCGCGAGCGCCGCCACCGCCCTTCCCCCACCCCAGGTCCGGGGCGCGGCTCAAGCTGCGGGACGCCGGGAGGCGCTGTCAGCTAACGGGCCCGTCCCGCTGTCTCCTCGGAGGAGAAGCGGGTCCTGCGGACCGCAGAGGACTGAGGACGAAGTCCGCCAGACTGAGCGCAGAGGCCGTCTCACGCTCTTGCTGTGGAACCACTTCTACACCACAGATTTTCCCCCAGGACCTTGAGGGAGCGGGCGACGCCCCCCTACGCGTTCCCGTCGTCATCCTAGAGTGAGGACGTCCCTCTTGGAGTTTGTTGGACTGGTAAATTCAGGTCCCTGCTAACGCAGAATGCGAACACAGTTGAAGGACCACAACGCTCCGGCTAGTGCGGTGACAAAAAATTCAAGGTGCCCCTTTTAATTGGGAACATTAATCTGTCCATTACTAGTTAAATATAAATCAGTCGTCTCCTGTATGCCAGGGTGCGTCTTTCTGATAAAGGAAAAACGGAGGAAAACAGCAAAATGGAGTTTAAACTACCTCTTCTATAAATTTGATGTTCGCATAGTATTTATCATCGCTCTCTTTGTTACATTTAATAGCACATAATTCCTCTTGGAATTAAATATTACAATCTTAGAATTTGTTTAGCGTATTAAGCACTAAAAGGTCAAGACCTAAAATTTTTAATTTAAAACAGAACTTAGTTTCTTTTGTGTAACTTAAAGGCGCTCCCAAATGTATGCAATAATATTTGAGAAATAAGGGGATCCATCCCCTAAGGAGCAGATTAAGGCTTGGATGATGGAGAATGCTTTCCCTGAGATTGAAAGTGTGTTAGATGTAAAACAATTAAAAAGCAAGGATTTTTTTTTTACTTCTTAAGATTAGGAAGATGGTCACATTTTGTTTTGCCATAAACAATCAAATAAGACGTTTTATCTAGTGTCTGTCTCCATCTTTGAATGCTGTTATGCTCCTTTGCTACAGTTTCTCACGATTAATAACCAACAAATAATTATTGAGCATCCACTGTGCTAGGCACCGTTCTAAATGATTGGAATATAGCAATAGACAAAACAGACAAGAATCCCTACTCCCATGGGGAAGAGAGACAATAGAGAAAAATAAGTAAAACGTACTGTGCTAATTATTACATAGTAATAAGTGTGGAAGTGAAAATAAAACAAGAAAAAGAGGTTTTGTGATTTTAGTGTGGTAAAATAACACAGAAAGCTCATGAGAAAGAGATGTTGGAGTTAATTGGCAAATTGGAGGACTGGTAAGTCAGTCTATGTCGCTGGAGTAGAGGCGGAGAATAGTGGGAATTAAGTTAGCGAGGTAACAATGGCTAGGGCATCTAGGGCCTTTTAGGGCATTGCAAAGAATTTCACTTTGAGCAGAGGAGTGACGTCGATCTAACTTAATGTTTTAGTAAGATCACTTTGGATGCTGTGTTGAGCATGGATCGAAAGGGAACAAAGGTAAAAGTAAAAAGATAGAAGCTATTGCTGGCTTGGACCAGGGTAACAGTAGAGATGATAAGAAGCACTCATGTTTTGGGCATATCTTAAAGACGGAGCCAAGAGGCGCCTGGGTGGCTTACTCAGTTGAGCATCCGACTCTTGATTTCAGCTTGGGTCATGATCCCAGGGTCGTGGGATCAAGCCCACTTTGGGCTCTGTACTGAGTATGGAGCCTGCTTAAGATTCTCTCTCTCTCTCTCTCTCTCTCTCTCTCTCTCTCTCTCTCGCAAAGAAAAAAGGACCAAGCCAACAGGATTTGTTGACAAATTGAATATGAAGTGTGAGAGAAAGAAATCAAGGATCACTCCTGTACATATGTAAATCTTAATGATAGAACAGAACTCCATAAATAGGAGAGTAGACACTGAGAAGAACATGAGAAAAGCCATGATTTGTTCCTGTGGTTCAGGTAGTAAGGCCCAGTACTAAAAACTGTTGGTCGTGTGGATGGAGGAGTGATGAAACAAATGAGGAGACACTGGGGTTTTGTTATAGATAGGATATGAGGCTGGGAGAGATGAAGGAGGGACAGGGGCATTCAAAGAACCAGGTTTCTGCCCATGCCTTACCTCAGAAGGAGAAGAGAACAAAAGGATATAGGACCTTGTTAATAACACCAGCTCTCCTACACCTGGAGTTTTCTCAAAGACTGAAACACAGGCTACCTTTTACATTGGTGGGGGAAGGAATCAGAATTTTATAGTTGGAAAAGAATTGAGATCTGCTAAGCTAACCTCATTTGATCGATGTGGAAACAAAACTAGAAAAATTAAGTTGTTTTGCCTCAGATTGTGTTCCTAGTGGCAGACTAGTCTCAGAACTGGGGTTTTCTGTTCCCATATTGCACCTCTTTCTGCTGTGGCACAATAAGAATCCCACTAAGTGAGCCCGGACTGTTTCTAACACAGTTGTTTTGAAAATCATCCACGTTCCCTACTAAGCACTCCTCTTTTCAATGCTATTTTAATTCTTTTAATTACAGTACAGAGAAAGTCTCAATTAGGTGCTCTTTTTAAGAATTATAATTTGCCTTTTTATCAAGGAGTGTAAATTCCAGAATTAACAATCTGCAGACAGTCTCAGCAGTTGCAATGCATAACAGTATGTGAACTTTAAATACAAATTCTTAAATCCAGAGGCTTTGGATTCACATCTGTTTTCTAGAAATTCCTGGACTTCTGGGAGTTTTTATTAAGTAATCCAGACTTTGCAGCTATAGTTCCCCAGGCATTGCTTTTGATAAGGCTAATACTGTATTACAGAACAGAGATATTATCTCCCTTTCAGTTGCTTTCTCAGTAGAGAAAAGGGACAATGAGGAGTTACCCATGTCTTAACTTTATTAATTTAGCATTAAAATTTCTTTTAAAGAAGTGATAAGGTAGGACTCTGGGCTAACCTCATAGCTCCCTTGGTCTTAGTTTTCTCATCTGAAAATGAAGAAATTGGACAAGTTGAATTCCCAAAGTGTCTTTCAGCCCTACAGTTTTGTGCCACATCTGTAAGAAAGATATACAAAAACTAAAACAATTGCCCTAGTAGGATAATAGGCAGATAGGTGACTTCTCATCTTTAAAAATCTTTATCTTTATTGTTGTTTTCACTAAAACAAAAGTTAAAGTAAAAGTTACCATATCAGCATTATATAAAATTATTATTAGTATAAAAATAAAATTTCATGCCTGATTGCTATTTTCAAAGAGAGCCAATGTTCTTATGCTGTTTCCATTTTCTCTTGCTAGAAATGTGTAAAATTTGAAAAGGTGAACTATCTAATAAAAGATCAAGTAAGGACCAAATGAAGTAAGCCCTACATATGGAGCTTTGTCGCAGACTATGAATCTGGAGTTTTCTCTTGTCCAGCAAAAGAGTGGATGCAGAATTGAATATGATAGAGGCTAATATCCGGGAGGAGTCAAGAGACCAGAAGGGCGTTTTCTTCTCCGTATTTATTGAGCTCTCAAGATCTTACACACATGGTGAAAGTGAAGAAAACAGTATCTTACACATGTGAATGTGGAGAAAACAATCAGATAGTAATCATTAACTTGTACGTGTAAGAAGCAAAGGGTTTGGGGGCAAGTGGAATTTGTGATCAAAGTATATATTAGTGTCAGATAGAAAGTAATTTCCTGCAGGTGATATAACAAGTTGCTCGTGATCCCATTACAATACCTTGCTAGCTAACTTCAGGTGCTTTAGCTCCGTGGTGGCGGCTTTCCACCCTAAGCTTTTTATTTCCCCCATAGTACTTCTTCAAAAAAAAAAAAAGGCGGGGGAGAGGATTGTCTACTCTCTGATTCACTCTTCTTGGTCATACAAGAGAAACTAAATCTGAATCAGGAGGAAGAAATAACTATACCAGAGTCTAGGGCTTTTCAGGCCTCCAAAGTTTTATTCTTAAAATCTGGAGGGTAATTTCCTGAGTACCTTTTTAGATAGAAGCTTCATTTGTTCCCTATGAAGGATAAAGATGTGTGATGTTTACACGGTAGTGAAAATATAAACACTTAATATTAGCATCTAAGTTGGGTTCCCAAACTCCTAGTGTCTGATGACTCCTTTCCCCCACCAAAATAATGTAGACAATTAGTATCATAAGTCTGATCAAAAAGGGTCAAGCTGTGTCCCTAAGTTTAGCTCTTATTCCTATATACTGTCATTGACTAGATTTAGAGGTCCTCTGAAACCTTGACAGGTAGCCAGAATGAGTCTTGTAGGTTGGCAGTGCTAGCCTTTGACTTCAATTGTCTGTCCTTATAGGTCTTTCTGGAGCTTTGCCTCTCTACCCCAAAATTGGGTCTTCAGCCACTTTTAGTTTTTACTTTTTTATAAAGGAGAATCAGATTAGCATCAAATTTTTCATCATCAACAAAGACTGCTATAAACCAATGGAACAATGCCTTCAAATAAATGAGGAAAAATCAGTTTTAGTTTACAATTCTATATTCACTCAAAGTGTCAATCAAAAGCAAAAGGAGAGTAAAGACATTTGGGGAAATCAAAGAACTCAGAAAATGTACTTCCCATGTATCCTATCCTGGTAAATTACTGGAAGGTAAGTTCTAACAAAATGAGAGAATAAACCCTCACAAACAAAGAACAAAACAAAAAAAGAAAAATAAGGGATTAAAGAAGTAGTGAATCTAACCCAGGAGAGTAATGAATTTAAGTCTAAGTATCACAGTTAGACAACTGGAACTCAATCCAGATTGGAATTGGAATTAAGAGACCTCTAGGAGGAAGTACCTAGGAATAGATGGAATTAAAGAAATCTGTACAAATTAAGATGATAAAGGCTGAAGTTTCAGGGAAAAAAGAAAGGCAAAGAAACATGGAAAACTTGGAGGAATTCAGCACTAGTGGCTCTTCTGAAAAGGACCTACCTGAGGGTGAAATCCAACAAACCAAAAGATTTGCCAAAATTTAAAATCAGGATTGGAGGAGTAGTTGAAAATGGATTGATGCTAAGCATTAAATAGACTTTAATATAGAAAAACCTAAACAATTTTGGGAATTAAGATTTAAAAAAAATCAGACTTTGTCTTGCATTTTCTTCTGTCAATACATCTTTAAAACTTTTTACTTTAAAGAGCTTAGTACATTTAAAAACTTAATACAGATCTTGCATTTCATCAATACAAGTCTAAACAGGACAGTAAATATCAGGATCTTTTGCCTTTGGCTGGTGATGCTGTTTATTTACCTCATGCAGATCAGGACTGAGGAACTAGAAATAACAATGTAGACAAAGCAGATTCAGTGGAGTGAGCAAACTAGAGGGCATGGGCAGGAGGTTGTAGTCAGAGGGGAATTTTATGAGTTTTAAATGATAAGTTACCAATTGTGAAGCATTAGCCAGTAGGTGAAGTAGAGTGGATGTAATGGAATTGAGAAAGCTAAGGAATATGAAGGCAGCATGTCAGAAGACATGCAATGTGATAAAAAAAAACTATGAGCCATTGACAAAGGGTGAAGGGAATGTCTAGGAAATCAGTAGAAGAGGAAGAGGAAAGGGAGTGTAAATAAAGGGCATAAAAATACCACATTTCTTCCTTATGATTAATGTATTACTCCAAGGCCTCTGAATTCCAGTAACTTCTATTGAGAAGTTATATTTGGAACTTCTGTTCTAAATCACTCAGTAGTAACATTCAAATACTGTATTTCTCTGATGTATTTCACTGTTTGATTCACAGTCCTGTACACAAATTGATGTTTGGAATTTCCATAATAGTCTCCTCCAAATTTAGAGCATTTGTAGACTTGATGCCAGGGCCTGATTATCTTATCCATGATTAATGAATAGAACTGAATGATCATCTCTGGCAACCGGGAGAGTTATCTTAATTATAGTATCAACAATTTTTCCAGTAACAACATTGATGATATTTCTTACTTGGGTAAGAATACAATGACTGAGAATACAGGGGGAATAAAGGAATTTCAAGCTACTTTCTTTATTGTCTCCATTTCTCTTACCCCATAAACACACATCATCCCTCACACAAAAACTCCCATCTAAATCCCAAATCTTAATGGGTTGTAATAGTATTGATAACTAATATTTGAACTGCTGACACTACTGAGTGCAATATGAAGATCCATGATGGACAGTGTAAATAAAGGACAAGCGTTTTAGCTTTTGTTAAGGATATGGAGAAATTCTTCCACAATCAAGTCAGTGATTGTCTCTCATGTGAATATCATTATAGTTGAATCCCTGTACACATTTCCTTGGATTAAATTTTTAGAAGTAGAATCTCTGGGTTAGAGTGTGGTAGTTTATTTAGATGATGGCACTTCACAGATAATCCACATCCTAATCCCCAGAACCTGTGACTATGTTAACATAATAAAAGGGACTTTACAGATGTGATTAAGCTAAGGATCTCAAGATGGGGAAAGTATCTTGGATTTTCCAGGTGGGCTCAACGTAATCACAAAGTCCTTATAAGAGTAGGAGGCAAAGTCATGATGGAAGCAAGAGGTTGGAGTGATGTAGGAAGTAGCTATGAGCTAAGGAAAAGAGACGTAAGTAGCATCCATAAGCTGAAAAAGTCAAGGAAATTAATTCTCCCCTCAGAGCTTTGAAGAAGGAACCAGCCCTGCTGACATTTTGACTTTAGCCCAGCGAGACAGATTTTGAACGTCTAACTGTAAGTGATAAATTCGTTTTGTTTCCTGCCACTAAACTTGTGTTGATTTGTCAATAGGAAACTAATACAGACAATTTGGAAATAGCCTCACGGTTTTGATCACTGAATTTCCTGTCAGCATTGCATGGGAGTGTTTCTCTTTAATCCCTACTTTTTTTATATTCATGTCCTTTTTCATATAAGTGGGCTGTAAACTTTTCTAGAGCATGGAATATGTCCTCTGCTTCTCTTTTCATCTCCTACAAGTCTCCTGAACCTGATAAACCCACAAAAGTGTATATTAACAATGGTGATGAATTTCAGTAGAGTAAGAAGGCACTAAGGAAAAACTTGACCTGATTTTTTTTTTTTTTAAAGAAATGCATAAGTTTCACTCTGAGCCTCCTTAAGTATCATATCATGTGTTTTAGAGTTAAGGAAAAAAAGAAAAGCAAGTAGTAGGAGTAAATGTATCAGGAATCCCTAATATCTCATGCTGAAAGAACAAACTTATCAGACCCATTATATACTATTTTGTTACCAAAATGAGAGAAGCAATGGGAAAAAATTAAAGGAAAGAAATAGAAATCTCACACTATGCAGATAAATACAGCAGACACCTGAATGGAGATCAGGATTAACATTCTTCTCATTCTTTTTCCACCTGTGTTGTAACACACGTTTCTATTGTTGCCCTTTATTTTTTTTCTTAATGGCCTTGAGGTATAAATAACATAAATTAAAATGCATGTGTTTAAAGTATACAATTTGGTAAGTTTTGACATAAGTATAAAAGCTGAGAAACCATAACCACAACAAAAATAATGAAGATAGCCATCACCCCAAAAAGTTTCCTTTTCACCTTTGTATTCCCCCTTTCTGCTGCACACAACCTCCCATCTGATCTGCGTTGTTACTATAGATCAGATCGCAATGGCTTGAAGTTGTATAAATGAAGTTCTACAGTATGTACATGTTTTTCTCAAAATAAATGTTTTGAGATTCGTCTATGTCGTGTGTACAATAATTCATTCCTCTTCGTTGGATTAGTAGTTCGTGGTTTAGACATAACCACAATTTGTTTATCCATTTATCTATTGATGGACATTTGGGTTGTTTTTAGTTTGGCCATTAGAAGTAAAGCTGCTGTGAACATTCATGTACATGTCTTTATATGAACATGTGCTTTCATTTCTTTTGGTTAAATACGTAGGAAAGCAGTGTCTGGGTAATGTGATAGATATATTTCTAACTTTGTAAAAAAAACTGCCAGACTGTTATCCAAGGTGGTTTTACCATTTTGCAGTTTGAACATCAGGGTTTGTGAAAGTTCCAGCTAGTCCACATCCTTCCTTACACTTGTTCTGTTCATTTTTGGTTAGCCATTCTAATAAGTATGTAGTGATATCTCCCAGTGATTTTAATTAGCCTTTCTCTAATAACTTACCATGTTGACATTTCTTCACTCATATCTCATTTGGTGCCTATTTTTGCCTACTTGTTGAGTTTTGAGAGTTTATCATTCTTAATAAAAGTCTTTTAAAAGAGCGTTTGCTTCATATGACTTGCATGTGTTTAAATGTCTTGAGACTTGTTTAACAGCCCAAAACATGGTCTGTTTGGGTAAATGTTTCATGTGCACTTGAAAAACATGTGTATTCTGCTATCAGGTGGAATGTTCTACAAATGTTGATTCAGGTTTGCTGATAGTGCTTAAGTCTTCTACATCTATGGTAGGCAAATTAATAAAACCCCAAAGGTATCTATATCCTAGTCCCATGATTGGTGAGTATGTTACTTTACATGGCAAAGGGGACTCTTCTGACATGATTAGGTTAAAAATATTGAGGTGGGAGAGTATTCTGGATGGTTCAGGTGGGTCCAATTTCACCATATGGGCCCTTAAGAGCAGAGGAGTTTTCCCCATCTATAATCAGAAGAATCTGGGTCTATGGAAAAAGAGAAATTTAATGTTGCTTGCTTTGAAGACAAGGAGGGCCATGAGTCAAAAAAATGTGGGTGATCTCTAGAAGCTAGGAAAGGTAAAGAAATGAACTTTCCTAAATAATGCAGAAAGGAAGGTAACCCTGATGATAGCTTAATTTTAGCCCAATGAGACCTGTGTTAACATTTCTGACTTACAGTACTGTAAGATAAATTTGTTTTGTTTAAGCTCCCAGATTTGTGGTAATTTGTTATAGCAGCAAGAGAAAAATAATACATTGGCCTATGTAATTAGTATTTGTTGTGCTCTTCTTCTTGTTATTGTTTACATCCAGATTTCCAATTGGTATCATCATTTTACCTATGTAAAACATTTAATATCCCTAATAGTGTAGGTCTACTGTTGATATAGTATTATAGCTTGTTTCTGTCTGGAAACATCCTTTCACATTTTTAAACAATTTTTTGTTTTTATTTTTTCACTGGGTAAAGAATTCTAGATAAGAATCTTTACCTTTTTTTAGTACTTTTAAAGATACTGTTCCAATACATAGCTTGCATTTTTTTTTTCTGATGAAAAATTTGTTGTCTTTACTTGTGTTCCTCTTTATGTAATAGGTCTTTTTCTTTGGCTCTGGAAAATGAGTGGGATATGGATTTATAAACCATGGGTTTATAAACATGTATTCTTTGGTGAGAAATAGATCAAATAACCAAGGTCGACAAAATTACATTTGTCTGTAGGCTAACTAGAAGTAACGTACAGTAATGGTTATCAAACTTTTTGGTCTCAGGACTACTTTACACTCTTAAAAATCATTGAAGGCCTTAAAGAGATTTTGCTTATATGGATTATATCTATCAATATTAATGACCATGTTAGAATTGAAATGGAGGAAAAATTGTAAAGTGTTATTTTATAAGGCCATTATATCTTAACACAAATAACATTTTTTTGAAATGACCATATTTCCAAAACAATAGTGGTTATAAGAGTTACAAAGAAATCTCTTAAAAGGTACCTGGGTGGTTCAGTCAGTTGAGTCTTGGTTTCCAGGTCATGATCCTAGGGTCGTGGGATTGAGCTCATTGTCAGGCTCCATGCTGAACATGGAGCCTGCTTGGGATTCTCTCTCTGTCTCTCTGTCTCTCTGTCTCTCTGTCTCTCTGTCTCTCTCGTGCACACGTGCCAAAAAAACATTTTTTTTCTTTAGGGATACCTGGCTGGCTCAGTCAGAACATATGATTCTTGATCTTGTGGGTCATGAGTTCAAACCCCACATTGGGCGTGGAGCCTACAAAAAATAAATACAATAAAAAAATCTCTTTAAAGTCTGGGTTAATACATAATAGATAATCTCATCTGTTTTAAGTGTTTATTGATTTTGAGAGCAAGAGACAGCACAAGTGGGAGAGGAGCGGAGAGAGAGGGAGACAGAATCCCTAGCAGGCTCCACACTGTCAGCACAGAGCCGGATGTGGGGCTTCAGTCCACGAAACTGTGAGATCATGACCTCAGCCGAAACCAAGAGCTGGACGCTTAACCGACAGAGCCACCCAGGCACCCCTCTCATCTGTTTTTGCAATCTGATATATATATGCATTGTTTTGGTTGAAGTTAGGTGAAGAAAGCCTGGCCTCACTTATTAAGTAGTTGGAAAGGGGGAGGGAAATACTTTAATAATCTTTTTCAGATGACTGTAGATATTAGTCACTGATTATATGAATTAGCCTAATTCAACAAATAGTAGTTTCTCACACGTAGGTTGTAATGTGGAATCTGAAAGCATACCATTGAACTTTTTGGACTCTGCTACATTAGTATCTACCGTCTGTCCTAGACTTGGGATCTTTTATCTTGGTGAGATTTTATAACCTCATGCATTGGTCAAATACTGGTTACTAAGTTGTGCACATCTTCTAATTCTTACACATATCATTAGATAATATCTTAAAATCACATTCCTAAAGATCACCACTGATTTAATAGTCTTTAAATACCAGGAAGCTATTAAAGTCACCATGGCAGATACAATTTTTCAAAATTGTAACTTTCTCTTGAAAGCTTAAATTTCGCCATTGACAACAAATATAATCAGTTGTTGTTCTTGAACTTGTAGGCTCACCTCCCTCATTTTCAAGGAACTGTCCAGATATCAAAGTCTAGAATAACTAGTCTGTATGCCGATTCTTTTCCCCCCAGTTTTATTGAGGTACAACTGACATGTAAATTTGTAAGTTTAAGGTATACAACTTGATGATTTGATATATGTATATATTTTGAAATGATTAACATAATAAGTTATCACATCCATTACCTTATATAGTTACATTGTGTGTGTGTGTGTGTGTGTGTGTGTGTGTGTGTAGTCAGAACTCTTAAGACTTAGTCACTTAGCAATTTTCAAACGTACAATACAGTTTTGTTAACTATAGTTACCGAGCTGGGTATTACATCCCCAAAATGAGTTCATCTTATAACTGAAAATCTGTCCCCTTTAACCCCCTTCACCCATTTCTTCCACCCCCACCATACCCCTGGCAACCACCAATCTACTCGGTTTCCATGAGTTTGGTTCCCCCCCTTTTATTTTTAGATTGTACCTATGAAGGAGACCATATGGTATATATGTTGATCTATTTCACTTAGCACAGTGCTCTCAACATCTACCCATGTTGTCACAAATGGCAAGTTTTTCTTGTGTGTTTGTTTTTTGTTTTCATTTTTTTCTGGCTGAGCAATCCATGATACATACACACATATACCACATTTTGTTTATCCATTCCTCCCTTGATGGACACTAGGTTGCTTCATGTCTTGGCTATTAAATAATGCTGCAGTGCACATGAGGGTGCAGATATTTTTGACCTAGTGTTTTCATTTTCTTCAGATAAATATCTGGAAGTGGAATTGCCAGATCATATGGTAGGTCTACTTTTAGTTCTAATTCCAGTGTAATTAACATTTAGTGTTGTGTGAGTTTCATGTGTACAATATAGTGATTCAGCAATTCTGTACATTACTCAGTGTTCATCATGATAAGTGTACTCTTAACCTTCTTCACCTATTTGACCCATCTCCCCTCTGGTAACCATCAGTAGATTCTCTATATTTAAGAGTCTGTTTTTGTTTTGTTTTGTTGGTTTGTCTTTTTGAATTTGTCTTGTTACTTAAATTCCACATACGAATGAGATCATATGGTATTTGTCTATAACTTATTTGACTTAGCATTGTACCCTCTAGATCCATCCGTGTTGTTGCAAACAGCAAGATTTAATTTTTTTAATGTATCTATTTAAATTCAAGTTAGTTAACATACAGTGTAATATTGGGTTCAAGATTAGAACCCAGTGACTTATCACTGACATATGACACCCAGTGTTCATCCTGAAAAGTGTCCTCCTTAATGCCTGTCACCCATTTTACCCATCCCTTGACTCCCCCTTTTAAGTAACCCTCAGTGTACTCTCTGTATTTAAGAGTCTGTTATGGTTTGCCTTCCTCTCTCTCTTATTTTTCCTTCCCTTCCCCTACATTCATCTGTTGAGTTTCTGAAATTTCGCATGAGTGAAATCATGATCCCCGTCTTTCCCTGACTTGTTTTGCTTAGCATAATACCCTCCATTTCTATCCACGTTGTTGCAAATGGTAAGATTTAATTTTTCTTCATTGTTGAGTAGTATTCCATTGTATAAATATACCACATCTTTTTTTTTTTTTCAAATTTATTTATTTTTGAGACAGAGACAGCATGAACAGGGCAGGGTGAGAGAGAGAGAGGAAGACACAGAATCTGAAACAGTCTCCAGGCTCTGAGCGGTCAGCACAAAGCCCGACGCGGGGCTCGAACTCACGGACTGCGAGATCATGACCTGAGCCGAAGTCTGACGCCTAACATGTAATTGTTGAGGGCTTATTTATGACCCAGTATGCGATCTGGTCTGAAGAATGTTCCATGTGCACTCAAAAAGAATGTGTATTTTGCTGCTTTAGGATGAAATGTTCTCAGTATATCTGCTAAATCCCACCTGGTCCAGTGTGTCTTTCAAAGTCATTGCTTCCTTGTTTTTCTGCTTAGATCATCGGTCAACTGCAATAATGTGGTATTAAAGTCCTCTACTATTACTGTATTATTATCAATGAGTTTCTTTATGGTGATAAATAATTTTTTTTTTTTTTGAGAGAGAGAGTGCAAGTGGGGTGGGCAGTGGCAGAGGAAGAGGAGAATCTGAGGCAGTCTCCATGCTCAGTGCAGAGGCCGATGTGGGGACTCAATCCTATGACTCTGGGATCATGACCTGAACTGGAATCAAGAGTTGAACGCTCAACCAACTGAGCCACCCAGGCACCCCTTGTTATTAATTGATTTATATATTTGGGTTCTTCCAAGTTGGAGACATAAATACTTAGAATTGTTCTTGATGGATAGACCTCTTAATTATAATACAATGCTCTTCATCTCTTGTTACAGCCTTTAATTTAAAGTCTAGTTTGTCTGATATAAGTATGGCTACTCCAGCTTTCTTTTGATACACATAAACATGATAGATGGTTCTTCATCCCCTCACTTTCGATCTGCAGGTGTCCTCAGGTCTAAAATGAGTCTCTTGTAGACAGCAAATAGATCAAACTTGTTTTTTTTTTTGTTTTGTTTGTTTGTTTTTTTACCCATTCTGATATCCCATATCTTTTGATTGGAGCATTTAGTCTATTTACCTTCAGCATGATTATTGAAAGATATGAATTAAGTGCCATTTTGTTACCTTTACAGATTTTGTTTCAAAGTCCGTTTTGTCTGATGTCATTATTGCTACCCCACCTTTCTTTTCACTTCCATTTTCACGATAAATATTTTTCTTTCTCTTCACTCTCCATCTGCATATGTCTTTATGTCTAAAGTGTGTCTCTTGTAGAGAACATAGAGATAGGTCTTACTACTTTATCCATTCCATCACCCTATGTCTTTTGATTGAATGTGTAGTCCACTTACATTCAAAATAATTATTGATAGGAATGTACTTCCATTTTGTTTTATTTTTGTTTTTATAGTTCTTTCTTCCTTTTTTCTTAGGTTTATATATAATATCTTATGCATATAGCAGTCTATATTAAGTTAATGGTTGGTTAAGTTTAAAACCCATTCTAAAAGCACTATTCTTTTTTTTTTTACTCCTCTCTGTTTTAGGTATATAGTGTCATAGTTTACATCCTTTTGTTTTCTGATTCCCTTGACTGATTTTTATAGATCTACTTGATTTTACTGCATTTGTGCTTCCTACCTTTCTAACTCCTATTTATGGTCTTTCCTTTCCATATAGTTTTAATTTTTTGAGGATCCTTTGTACCGCTTTTCAGAGTGACTGTACCAATTTACATTCCCACCAGAAGTGAGTGCACAAGGTTCCCTATTCTCCATATATTCACAAACCTTTTCTATTGTCTTTTTTGATGATAGCCATTCTAACAGGGGTGAGGTGATACCTCATGGTGTTTTAAAACATTTTTTAAATTTAACTTAAGCGAAAACAAGAAGAAAAACAGAAAGCACTCATTTCTCTGACTCTCACCCCTTGCCTCTTATAACAACCAATCTGTTCTCAGTATACGAGTTTTTTTTTTTTAATTTCACATACAAGAAATAATACAGTTATTTGTCTTTGTCTGTCTGATTTCACTTAGCACAATGCCCTCAAGGTCCATCCATGTTGTCACAGATGGCAACATTTCATTCTTTATTATGGCTGAATAATCAGTGTGTGTGTGTGTGTGTGTGTGTGTGTGTGTGTGTGTGTGTGTGTGTGTTGTGTGTATTCTAACAACGTGTGAGGTGATATGATTTTGACTTGCATTTCCCTTATAATTAATGATACGAACATCATCTTTTCCTGTACCTGTTGGCTATCCAATGTCTTCAGAAAAATGTCTATTCAGATTTTTTGCCATTTATAAAGAATTTGTTAAAAGACAGCGAGAGAGAGTGCAAGTGGGGAGGAACAGAGGGAGAGAGAATCTTAAGCAGGCTCCATACTCAGGAGCCTGATGCAGTGCTGAATCCCATGACCCTGGGATCATGACCTAAGCTGAAATCAAGAGCAAGACCCCCAACTGACTGGGCTACCTAGGGACCCTAGATCTTTTGTCATTTTTTTAAAATTTAAACTTTGGTTTTGCTATTGAGTGATAGGAGTTCTTTATATATTTTGGGGATTAGCCTCTTATCAGATAAATCCTTTTGCAGTTTATTTTTCTCCCATTTATTAGGAGAGAATATTTTTCTCCCATATCCTTTGCTGTGCAAAAGATTTTTAGTTTGATGTAGTCCTGCTTCTTTATTTTTGCTTTTCTTTTTCTGTTGGTATCCTATGAAAAAAAAATCATGAGGGGTGCCTGGGTGGCTCAGTCGGGTGAGCATCCGACTTAGGCTCAGGTCATGATCTCACAGTTTGTGGGTTCAGGCTCCTTGTCGGGCTCTGTGCTGATCGCTCAGTCTGGAACCTGCTTTGGATTCGGTCTCTCCCTCTCTCCCTGCCCCTCCCCGACCTGTGCTCTGTCTCTCTAAATAAACATTAAAAATAATCATCATGAAGAGGCACCTGGGTAGCTCAGTCAGTTAAGCGTCCGACTTTGGCTCAGGTCATCATCTCCCCGTTTGTGATTTAAGGCCTGGTGTCAGGCTCTGTGCTGACAGCTTAGAGCCTGGAGTCTGCTTTGGATTCTGTCTCCCTCTCTCTATGCCCCTCCCCTGATTGTGCTTGGTGTCTCTCTCTCTCTCTCTCTCTCTCTGAAAAATACCAGAGAGTGTTATGCTAAGTGACATAAGTCATGCAGAGAAAGACAGATACATATGTTTTCACTCTTATGTCGATCCTGAGAAACTTAAGACCATGGGGAAGGGGAAGGGGGCAAAAAAAAAAGTTAGGGAGGGAGCCAAACCATAAGTGACTCTTAAAAATTGAGAATAAACTGAGGGTTGATGGAGGGTGGAGGGAGGGGAAAGTGTGTGATAGGCATTGAGGAGGGCACCTGTTGGGATGAGCACTGGGTATTGTATGGAAACCAATTTGACAATAAATTTCATATTAAAAATTAAATTAAAATTAAAAAACATTAAAAAAAACTTCTGAAGAAAAGAAAACATGAAGACTGATATCAAAGAGCTTACCACCCATTTTCTTCTAGGAATTTTTTGATCTTCAAGTTTTTAATCTATTCTGAGTTGATTTTTGTATATGGTGTAAGGTAGTAGTCCCATTTCATTCTTTTGCATGTGGCTCTCAAATTTTCCTGGCACCATTTGTTGAAGAGACCATATCCTCATTGTATATTTTTGGCTGCTTTTGTTATAAATTAAGTGACCATATATGTGTGGGTTTATTTCTGGTCTCTCTCTTCTGTCCCATTCATCTTTGTATCTGTTTTTATGCCAATATCATAATGTATTAATTAGCTTTGTAATATAGCTTGAAATCAGAACCTGATGCTTCCAGCTTCGTTCTTTCTCAAGATTGCTTTGGTTATTTGGGGTGTTTTGGTTTCATACAAATTTTGGGATTGTTTGTTTTATTTCTGTGAAAAATGCCACTGGGATTTTGATAGAGATTGCATTGAATCTGTAGATTGCTTTGGGTAGTACAGACATTTTAATGATATTCTTCCAATCCATGACATGGAATATCTTTTCGCTCATTTGTCTTGTATAGAACTTTTTTAATCAATATCTTCTAGTTTTTAACATACAGACCTTTCTCTGTTAAATTTATTCCTAGTTTATTGTTTTTGATATAATTGCATTTGTTTTCTTAATGTCTATTTCTGAAAGTCTGTTATTAGTGTAGAGAAACCAATAGATGTTTGTGTATTTTGTATCTTGAAAGTCTACTATATTAGTTGTAACAGGTTTTTTTTGGGGGGGGGGGTATTGAGGGTTTTCTACATATAATCTCATGTTCTCTGCACAAAGTTACTCCTGCCTTTCCAATTGGGATGCCTTTTATTTATTTATTTTTGCCTGATTCTTCTGGCTAGGATTTCGAGTACTATGTTGAATGAAAGTGGCATCCTACTTTCCTAATCTTAGAGGAGAAACTTGGAGCTTTTTGCCATGGAGTATGATGTTAGCTGTGAGCTTGTCATCTATGGCCTTCATTATGTTGAGCTACATTCCCTCTGTACTTATTTTATTGAGAGTTTTTGTCATAAAGGGATAAATTTTGTCACATGCTTTTTCTTCTGTTGAAGTTATGTGGTTTATACCTCCTTTTGTTAATGTGCTGACCATATTAACTGATTTGGGGATGTTGAACCATCCTGTATTCCTGAAATCCCACTTGATCTTTTTAATGTATTGCTGAGTTTGGTTTGCTAATGTTTTGTTGAGGGTTTTTGCATTTAAGTTCAGCAGGGATACTGGCCCTTTTTTTATTTTTTAATTTTGAGGCTTGGTATTCTTCTTTGAATGTTTGGTAGAATTCACCAATGAACTTGTCTGGTCCTGGTTCTTTGTTGGGAGGTTTTTGAATACTGATTCAATCTCCTTACTAATAACATGTCTATTTCATTGTGGTTTTGATTTGCACTTTCCTGATGATCAGTAATGTTAAGTGCTTTTTCATGTATCTGTTGATCATTTCAATGTTTTCTTTGGAAAAATGTCTATTCAGGTGCTTGGCCATTAAAAAAAATTTTTTTTTAATGTTTATTTTTGAGAGAGACAGAATGCGAGTGGGTTAGGGGCAGAGAGAGAGGAAGACACAGAATTAGTAGAAGCAGGCTCCAGGCTCCGAGCTTTCAGCACAGAGGCCGTCGCAGGGCTCGAGCTCCCGAATCACAAGATCATGACCTGAGCTGAAGTTGGATGCTTAACTGACTGAGCCACCCAGGTGTCCCATTTTTTTGTCTTTTTGATACTAGCCATTCAGGCAGATGTAAGGTGATATTTCATTGTGATTTTTGGTTTGCATTTCCCTGATGATTAGTGATGTTGAGCATCTTTTCATATGTCTGTTGCCGTCCTTATGTCTTCTTTGGAGAAAAATCTATTCAGGTCCTTTGCCTGTTTTTAACTGGATTATTTGGTTTTTCTTCATGTTGAGTTATGTTCTTTATATATTTTGGATATTAATCCCTTCCAGGATACATCATTTGCAAATACCTTATCCTATTCAGTAGGTTGCTTTTTAGTTGTGTTGACAGTTGCCTTCACTGTGCAAAAGTTTTTTATTTTGATGTAGTCCCAATGGTTTATTTTTGCTTTCATTTCCCTTGCTTTGGGAGACCTATCTAGAAAAATGAGAAGGCTGATGCCAAAGAGATTACTGTGTGTGTTTTCTTCTAGGACTTTTATGGTTTCAGGTCTCACATTCAGGTCTTTAATCCATTTGGAGTTTTTGTGTATGGTGTAAGAAAGTGGTCTAGTTTTGTTCTTTTGCATGTGGCTGTCCAGTTTTCCAGCACCATTTATTGAAGAGACTTTTTTAACCCATTGTATATTCTTGCCTCCTTTGGCATGGATTTTTTTTTAACTAAAATTTTTTTAGGTTTATTTATTTATGAGAGTGTGCACATGTGCACACAGCAGGGAAGGGGGAGAGAGAGAGAGAGAGACCCAGAATGCAAAGCAGGCTCCAGGATCTGAGCTGTCAGCACAGAGCCTGACATGGGACTTGAACTTGGAAACCACAAGATCATGACCTGAGAAGAAGTCGGATGCTTAACAGACTGAGCCACCCAGGCACCCAGCACAGATTAATTGACCATATAACCATGTGCTTATTTCCAGACTCTCTAGTTTGTTCCATTGATTTCTGCATCTGTTTTTGTGCCAGTACCATACTGTTTTGATTATTATAGCTTTTGTAGCTTTTATCTTGAAATCTGGATTATGATACCTCCAGTTTTGTTCTTCTTTTTCAGGATTGCTTTGGCTGTTTGGGATCTTCTGTGGTTCCATATAAATTTCAGTGTTATTTGTTCTGGTTCTGTGAAACATGCTATTGGTATATGATGGGATTGAATTGAATCTGTAGATTGCTTTGGGTAGTATGGACATTTTAACATTACTTGTTTTTCCCATCCATGAACAGAGAATATCTTTCCATTTGTGTCATCTTCAATTTCTTTTAATCAGTGTTTTATAGTCTTCAGAGTACAGGTCTTTTACCTCCTTGGTTAAGTTTATTTCTAGGTATTTTATTGTTCTTGGCACAACTGTCAGTGGAACTGTTTTTCTTATTTCTTGTTCTGCTACTTCATTATTAGTTCAATATATATAAACCAGTTGTGTTTCTATAATTTGATATCCTAAAATTTTCCTGAATTCATTTGTTACTTCTAAGAGTTTTTTGGTGGAATCTTGGATTTTCTATGTATAGTATCATGTCATCTGCAAATATCATGTGCCTTACCAATTGGATTCCTTTTATTTCTTGTCTGATTGCTGTGACTAGAATTTCCAGTACTATGTTGAACAAAAGTGGTGAGAGAGGACATCTTTGACTTGCTCTTGACCTTAGAGAGAAAGCTCTGTTTTTCACCAGTGAGTATGTTACTGTGGGTTTGTCATATGTGGCCTTTATTATGTTGAAATATGTTCTCTCTAAACCCACTTGGTTGAGAGTTTTTATCATGAACAGATGATGAATTCTGTGAAATCTTTTTCTGCATCTATTGAGATGATGATATGATTGTTATCCTTCATTTTGTTAATGTGGTGTACTATGTTGATTGATTTGCAGATACTGAGCCATATCTATATCCCTGGGATAAACCCCACTTGATCATGGTAAATGATCCTTTTACTATATTGTGGATTCTGTTCGGTAATATTTTGTTGAGGATTTTTGCATCTATGTTCATCATGGATATTAGCCTGTAGCTTTTGTTTGTTTTGTTGTTTTTCTTTGTTTTTTGTTTTTGTTTTTGGTGTGAGGATGGGGGTAGCATCTTTGTCTGATTTTTTTTTTTTTTTTTTTTATATCCACGTAATGCTGGACTCATAGAATGTACTTGGATATTTGGAAACTTCCCATCTGCTACCTTTTGGAATAGGTTGAAAAGAATAGATACGAAGTCTTGTTTAAATGTTTGGTAGAATTTACCTGTGAATCCATCTGGTCCTGGAATTCGGTTTGATGGAAGTATTTTGATCATCAATTCAATTTCATTACTAGTAATTGGTCTGTTCATATTTTCTATTTTTTCCTGATTAGTTCTGTAAGATTGTATATTTCTAGAAATTTATCCATTTCTTCTAGGTTGCCCAATTTGTTGGCCTATAATTTTTCATACTAGTCTCTTACCTTTGTATTTCTGTGGTGTTTGTTGCTACTTCTCTTGTATGTTTGGTATTATTTAAGTCCTCCATTTATTTTTCTTCTTTTTTGTTTTTTTAATGTTTACTTACTCTTAGAGAGAGAGAGAGAGAGAGAGAGAGAGAGAGAGAGAGAACAAACAGGGAAGGGGCAGAGAGAGGGAGACACAGAATTCAAAGCAGGCTCCAGGCTCCAAGCTGTTAGCACAGAGCCAGATGTGGGGCTCGAACTCACCAACCACAAGATCATGACCTGAGCTGAAGTCAGAAGCTCTACCAACTGAGCCACTCAGGCACCCCATCCATCTTTATCTTGAGTCTGGCTAAAGGTTTATCAATTTTATTTTTGTAAACAACTTGTACATGGTTTCATTGATGTTTTCTATTTTTATTCGTCTTAATGATTTCCTTTCAGACCTTTATTATTTCCTTCTTTCTACTAACTTTGGCTTTGTTCTTCTTTTCTAGTTCCTTTAGGTGTAAGGAAATTTGAGACTTTTCTTGTTTCTCTAGGTAGGCCTATATTGCTATAAATTTCCCTCTTAGAACTGCTTTTGCTGCATCCTACAATTTTTGAACTATTGTGTTCCCACTAGTTATTTTTGACAGCCTTTGTATTCTTAGAAAATACAAAAAAGCTTAAGTGATCTTTCAAAAGGAATCTTTAAAGATGCTCTCAATGTATTTTACTACCTGTTTTGACTCCTCCTCATTTTAGATCCTCATTGTGAGTGAGTATTCCCAGGTAGGTGAGAAAATCTTTAAAAAACTGCCCTGTGTCTATGTCCTTATACTGTTATCTGTGGGGAAAAAAACCTGATGGCTTTGTTTCTAAAGACCCTAACTTCATGTATTTACACACACCGTATGTGTGATTATCTAGTTCTGCCTGTTGTTTAATGAGACTAAGAACAATCTTATTTCAGGGTCAAAGTGCAGCCAAGTTAGTACTACTTGAAAAGCAGAATTTAGAGACTTTCACATTGGAAGTTGATGTCAAAATAAAACTACTGCACTTAATTAGGTTCTAACACTATGCCCTGCTGCTTCTCTCTCTCTCTCTCTCAAGATACCACTTTTGTCCTTTCCTAGTAGATAGATCTCCTTTAAAATAAAACTTTACCCTGTTTTTTCTAGAAAGCCAACTAATAGAACTAAACTCTACCTATATTGGTCTTCTCCATCTTTCCCAGAGTGACATGCATCTTCTATACTCTTTGGGTTCAAGTTAAAGTGTCAAAACCGCTCTATCTCATCCCAATACCCAACTGCCTCCTGGTCTCCATTAGGATTAGGTTTGGCTGCATGTGACCACAAAATCAAAATTAAAATGGTTTAAACAAATTAAAAGTGTATTCCTTTTATGTAAAGATGTTCCAGAGATTTTTAAAATAAATTTCTCAATCTTAATTTTCAGTATGTTTAATATGAATATAACCCACATAAACAAAACTTTCTGGAGTCTTCAATAATTTATTTCTTAATTGAAGTAAAAGTGGTAGAATATTACATTAGTTTCAGGTGTATAGTACAACAGCTCATTATTTGTATACATTTCAAATTATTTCCATTATAAGTCCAGGTAATGTCCATCACCATTTATAGTTAAAAACTTTGCTTCTTGTGATGAGAAGTTTTAAGATCTACTCTTGTGGCAAATTTCAAATACACAGTGGTGTATTAACTATAGTCACATTGCTGTGATTACATTTCCAAGTGTTACATATTTTATTACTGGAAGTTTGTACCTTTTGGCCCCCAAACCCTGCCTCTAGAAACCACCAATCTGTTCTCTGTATTTATGAGCTTTGTTTCTGTTTTTTTGGATTGCACATATAAATTAAATCATATGGTTTGTATTTCTCTGTCAGACTTAATTCATTTAGCATAACGCCCTTAAAGTCCATCTATATTGTTACAAATGGCAAGATTTCCTCTTTTATGGCTGAATAACCACTGCAGATGGATTCAATTCAGGCCTCACATGACAACTACATCAATCTGAGAGATCAGCTCTTTCCAGCAATCCACTCTTCCACCTGTAGGATGAGGCCCTCACCTTTGTGGTTCAAAATAGCTGCTAGATCTCCAGCCATCATCTTTACTCCAGATAGTAGGAACAAAGAAGTCACCAAAAAGGTGTCCCCTTTAAGACCTCATCCCAGACTTCTCACATATCAGTGGCCAAAACTTAGCCATATGGTCACACCCAGCTACTGAAAAAGCTAGTCTGAAATTTGGGTGATACCCTGAATGGCTTAATGTCAATGTTCTTATTTTAAGGAAGATGTGAGAAAGGGCTAATTCAAGGCAACTATTTGTTCTGCCTTTCCTTCCCAAAAAGACACAGCCTATGAAAAGACAGCCTTACCCTTTGGGAAGTTGACCAAAGTTTAGTATGACTGAATTGTTGTGGGGCAGAGGTACATTGAGCAAGAGTGGGGAGTTAGGTTCTGAACATGTAGGTCTTGTATATAGACCATCTTAAAGAATGGAGACTTGAGTTTGAGGTTATTGGGAGACACTGAAAGACTTTAAACAAGAATGTGATGTTCAATTTTGTTTTAGTGTGGCCTACAATTTTGTTTTAGAACTTCTTTTGGAGGCTCTGTGGAGTACAGGTTGGAATGGGATAACTTGAAGTTCCTAGTGGCCTTGACAAGTGCAGTTTTGGTGAAATGATGGGGACAGACATCTGACAGGAAAGCAATCCCAAATCTTAGCCTTTCATATCCTTTATCTCTTCATTTCTCCTGATCTTTTCCTCTCCCCACTTTATGACCCTTATGTGTACTACGTCAGGAATCCTTTTAACATCCCACTCTTTGACCATCCTTTTTTTCCTTCTACTAATCTACTGTAGCACTGTCCCTTCAAAAAATCTTTACTCCTAGAGAGGGAGGGAGGCAAATCATAAGAGACTCTTAAATACGTAACAAACTGAGGATTGAGGTGGAGATGAGGGGAGGGCGGGGGAGAGGGGAAAATGGGTGATGGGCATTGAGGAGGGCCTTTGTTGGGATGAGGACTGGGTGTTGAATCACAAGAATCTACCCCCAAAACCAAGAGCACACTGTATGTTAGCCAACTTGATAATAAATTACATTTTTAAAATGATTTAAAAAAAACAGTAACTGTACCGGATCTGTAATGGAAACTGTTTAGCTATATGTGGAGTTTTCCTCTGTAGTTCAATACACTTTAACAATTAAAAAAAAAAAAAAAGCTTTACTCCCAAACACTGACGCTACTACTTGGCAGCATATGGCAACCACTCACCCACATCCATCTCCTGTCTCCATTGCCCTCTTCACCTAGCTTAGATTCTGTGCTCCCTCCCTAAACTTCTATCCTGGACATACCTTCAATCTCCTTGCCTTTTTGTCCCTTTATCATGACCACTTTATCTGTTATTTCCTCCTTTTTTTACTTTAACTCACTTTTCTGATCTCCATTAGACTCAAGTTTGATACTTAAGTGTCTTCTATCTTAAAAACAAGTCTTCTCTGTGGGTCATATCTACCTCCTTTTACAACCCAACTTCTCAAAAGAATTGCTATCTAATTAAACTTCACCACCTCCCCTGGACTCTTGTCAGTTATATGGAAATGGAAGTCGTCAAGAATAATGACAGGAATAGCTGTCTACAAAATATTGATCCAGGTGTTAAACTCTGTAATAAATGGGAGTAAAAGAGGGTAGTAGCCTAATGGTTAGTAGCTGGGACTCTTGTACAATCTTACAAAGGATGATTGTAACCATCAAATTACAACAAGTCACTGACACCAGAGTGAGGAGCTTGAAGTTAGACTTACATTAGTTAAGGAAGATAATGTGACGTCTGTTATACAGGAGAATTATGGAGCAAACCACATGTATGTGTGTGTATATGTATACACACATGTATGCATATGCTGTCATTTACATAAAATTGTGTGAATATGTGCGTATGTGTACATATGTAAGCACAAAATTATGTCTGAAAGAGTTCAACAAAATTTATTTTCATTTAAATTCACGTTAGTTAACATACTGTATACTATTGGTTTCAGAGTAGAATTTAGTGATTCATCATTTACACATAACACCCAGTGTTCATCCCAACAAGTGCCCTTTTTTAATGCCCACAACCCATTTAGCCCATTGCCCCACCCGACACCCCTTCAGAAAACCTCACTTCTCTATATGTAAGAGTCTCTTAATTGTTTTCCTCCCTGTTTTTTGTTCTTAATGTTTATTTTTGAAAGCGAGAGAGCCAGAGAATCCTAAGCAGGCTCCACGCTGTCAGCACATGGCACTGTATCTCACAAACCATGAGATCATGACCTGAGCCAAAAATCAAGAGTTAGACACTTAACTGACTGAGCCACTCAGGTGCCCCATTCCCTCTGTGTTTTATCTTTTTTTAAAAAATTTTTAAATGTTTATTTTATTTTTGAGATGGAGAGAGAAACAGAACATACATAGGCAAGTGGCAGAGAGAAGGAGAGACACAGAATCCAAAGCAGGCTCCAGGCTCTGAGCTGTCAGCATAGAGCCCGATGCAGGGGCTTGAACTCACCAACCACAAACCACGAGATTATGATCTGAGCCAAAGTCAAAAGCCCAACCAACTGAGCCACCCAGGCACCCCTCTCTGTTTTTATCTTATTTTTCCTTCCACTATTTTCATCTGTTTTTAAATTCCACATATGAGAGAGTTCACCAAAATATTAATCGTGGCTTCTACTGGGTGTTAGGATTTGGGATAATGTTTACTTCATAGTGCTTTAAAAAATTTTTTTTCAGAATATTCTTTAAAAATATGTGTAGTCTTTAATGTTTGAATTTAAGAAGTTGCAAAATTATTTTTCATTTTGGTAGGAAATTTTAAGGAATTGTTCTGAAGTGGCCTTGGTTCTTGCATAACTTCATTTTAAAGTACATGTCTAATGAGAAGAATAGAAATAAAAAAAGAGTGGATGGGAAGAGACTGTCTTGTATCATGAGATTGCTAGGTTCAAACAGGTGGTGACAATTTATTGTAGGAAGACTTTTAAATCCCATCCAGGCACAAACCTTGAGGCAGAGGCTGACCCCATTGCATGCACTCAGAGCAGAAACCAACTTGTGCGTTTTTGCTTTTACCAGAAAAGTTAGAATGTTGGAATTTGTTGAATAGCAACGATTAAACAATTGTAACATTACATGTGATAATTTAAGCCCAGCATCTCTATCCAAAAAAATTCACTAGAAATTTGCCCTTTTTTCCTTTCCTTTTTTTTCTTTTTCTTTTTTTAAAGAAAGAGTGGTATTTAACTTGTTACACTGTCTTAGAAGCCACTAATGTCAGTGTCATGAGTTTGTATTACTTTTTGTCAGAATTAATAGATTGTGATTTATGGGCCTGGACAGGAAATGTATTCTTTCAACTGCTGGAATATAGCACTTGATTTTTATCATGCTGGAAGATGAGTTTTTCTTAAATTACCTGGAAATTTTTCTACAACTTCTTACTATTTTTTAAAATTATGGTACTTAAAATTTTTTTTAATGTTTGTTTAATTTTGAGAGAGAGAGAGAGAGAGAGAGAGAGATCACAACCAGGAGAGGGGCAGAGAGACAGAGGGAGAGACAGAATCTGAAGCAGGCTCCAGGCTCTGAGTGGTCAGCACAGAGCCTGACCTGGGGCTCAAACTGAATAACTATGTGATCATGACCTGAGCTGAAGTTGGATGCTTAACTGACTGAGCCACCCAGGTGCTCCAAATTTTGGTCCTGTAATAAACAATAAAGAGAAGACTGAGAAGGGCACCATAAATCCTATACATACAACAGTAGGGATACTTAGTCTCCTGTGAGTGCAGTGCCATTACAGGATGACAATCTGAGAAATCTATACACTTTTCCACCCATATAATGAATATTAATTGAGCACCAATTTTTTTTTTCAGGCATTGACTTGGGAACTGGGAATACCATGGTAAATAAGGCACTAGTTCTTATCTTAAAAGGTCTTAGTCTAATGGAGATGAGACAAGGCAGTAGGCAATTACACAGAGTGTTACTATTTTACCTGGGAATGTGGAAGGTGCTTATGAGCACATAGGAGGGGCTCCTACACCAGTCCTTGAGACTAAGGGAAAATATTTTGAAAAACTTCAACAGAATTTCTTTTATGCATGGTCTTAATACAAAATTTAAGCCTTCTTCATATATATATGTATAATGTGTGTGTATGTGTATATATGTACATATACATGTGTGTGTGTATATATATATATATATATAATGATGTAAATTTTTTTCCTGTTATTTTGAGAGAAAGACTGTGGGGATGGACAGAAAGAGAGGGAGAAGGAGAATCTCAAGCAGGCTCTGCCCTGTCAGCACAGAGCCAAATGCGGGGCTAAATGATGTTAGGCTTGATCTCAAAACTGTGAGATCATGACATGAGCTGAAATCAAGCTTCAGATGAACTGATTGAGCCACCCAGACTCATTGGTTTTTATATTTTTGAAAAGACTTTTAACTTTTGCCTTCCTGGTCAATATTTTAAATAAGTTGTTACAGGATTGTCCTGTTTAAGTAGGTTATGGTAGGTGGTATTTCTTACACCCACTGTGACTTGGGTGGACACTCTGATGGAGCTATATGTGATATCTGGAGAAAATGTAGGAATTGGGACAAAGGAGTGGGGGCAGGGAACAAGGACAAAAGGTAGGAATAACAGGAATAGTGAACAATTACATTTGTCACCAGGTGGCATTTAAAATGGTACTTATCTGGGTGCGTGGGTAGGCTCAGTTGATGAAGCATCCAACTCTTCGTTTAGGCTCAGGTCATGATCTCATGGTTTGTGGGTTCGAGCCCCACGTGGGGTTCTGCCCTGACCGTGAGGAGCCTGCTTGGGTTCTCTCTCTTTCCCTCTCTCTCCTTGGGTAAGCCAGCCAGGTGCCCCTGAAATTCTACCTTTTAAAGCTGTTTTTATCTACTGTCTGCATATCTTTAGCCTAATTTTCCTTCACTGTCTGCTGTAACCCCTGATATAGGAGAGTATTCTGTCTCACGCAGTAGCCTCTGCGGCTTGTACCGTACCCCAAGACCCTGACTCTTGCTATCCATAGTTGACTGACCAGGCAAGGCTCTTTCCATGACCTAATCAGATTTTTAAAGAATTTGAAATTGTGACTTGGAAGTAATGATTGGATTCTACTTGGAATTTGAATAAGGACATGATGGAAAGCAGGAAAACACTGCTGCTGCCTCCCCCCCCCCCCCCCCCCCCCACTGGTGCAGGGAGAAAAGCAAAGAGAGACCATGTGATGAGAGATAGATAGGGATAGAGATGGGGGCGGGGTGGTAGGGGAGAATACCAAAGGTCTTTAGTGAAGTGTGTCTATATTTTCTGCCCTTGGGTTCCATTAAACAAATTTGATTCCTTATAGTAAATCCCCTTTAAATTAAACTAGCTGCAACAAGTTTGTTTCTTTGAGTCACATTCTTCCTAGGGTAGCAGGAGAGTACAAGCATTTGTAGACATGGATAAAGTGTGTTTTCTACCTGCCATAAATGGCTTCTAGTCAGTTTCCTCTTCTCTACCATTGGAATACTATCTACTGTTCAGAGTTGCTATGAGGTTAACTTTAAAGGCCTACTATCACATTTAGATTTCTTTTTGTTAAACATTTTTTCAATGTTTATTTATTTTTCACAGATAGAGACACAGTGCGAGCAGGGGAGGGACAGAGAGAGAGACGGTGACACAGAGTCTGAAGCAGGTTCTAGGCTTTGACCTGTCAGCACGGAGCCTGATGCGTGGCTTGAACTCATGGACCACAAGATTGTGACCTGAGCCCAAGTCAGACACTTAACCTACTAAGCCACCCAGGTGCCCTCACATTTAGTGTATGTTATACATGGAAACATTTTATTTGGAAATAATTGCAAACTTAAAGAAGGTTGCAAGAGTATTACAAATACTTGCATAACCTTTCCCCATTTTTTAAAAAACATTTGGCTTCATTACTTTATTGTGTGTGTGCGTGCACACGTGTGCGTGTATGTAATTTTGTTTCTGAATCACTTGTGAATAAGTTGCATACATTATGGTTCTTTATCCCTAAAAAACTTCATTGTATATTTCCTTACAATAGTCTTACATAAACACATTAATTATCAATGTCATTAAATTTTTAACATTGATAAAATACTACACTACACCATCCATAATCCCATTTTTTTCCCTTGGTTTCTCCATTATAAAATTATAACCTAGGAGTAGGTATTGCATTTAGTTGTCATGTGTGTTTGGTCTCCTTTAATGTAGAACATTTCTGCAGGCTTTTCCCCTTTTTCTTTCTTTCTTTCTTCTTTCTTTCTTTCTTTCTTTCTTTCTTTCTTTCTTTCTTCTTTTTCTGCTTTTTTAACATTGACATTTTTCTAGGATAATCCCTATTGTCCATAGCATTGCAATACTGGATAACATCTTAGTGCCTGGGACTGGGTTGGTGCCTGCTTGAGATCTTGAAGACAGACAAAATTCCAAACAGGAAAGAAAAATATTTGGTAAATGCTTATCTGGGCTATAAGGACTGTTCAGATTTTTACTTTGCCTTCACTAGTAAAGCATATCTCATGCATTTAGAATTAAATACTTTTAACATGAAGGTATCCAGCTTTATTTTACATGGTTGCCTCCTTTTTTTCTTTTTTCCTTAAGTAAGCTCTACACCCAATGTGGGGTTTGAACTCATGACCCCGAGATGAAGAGTCCAATGCTCTATTGACTGAGTCAGCCAGGCACCCCAGTTGCCTACTTTTTTTTTTTTTTTTTTTACGTTAATTCATTTTCGAGAGACCAAGAGAGCCATGAGTGGGGGAGGGGCAGAGAGAGAGAGACCTAGAATCAGAAGCAGGCTTCAGGCTCTGAGCTGTCAGCACAGAGCCCGACCTGGGGCTCGAACCCACGAACCTTGAGATCATGACCTGCGCTGGTGAGATGCTTAACTGGGCCACCCAGGCACCATCCCCGCAACAGTTGACTACTCTTTAGTTGGCATTTCACTGTTTCAGTTTTATGGTTTGCCTTTGTGGAGTTTTAATTTTTTTTTTTAAAGATGTTCACTTGTTTAAATTATTTTCCCGGATTTATAAATGAGGCAAAAACCAAACACTAAATAAAAACCACTTTTGTGACTTATGTCCTATTTTACCTAATTTAAATTTAACTTTTTAATCAACAGATAATTTATATAATTTAGGTTAAAATTCTGATCCTTTGACTAAAATCTAACCATTTTATTGGACACCAAGTAAATATCAGAAAACATGACTTTTTGAATGCAAGATGAATGAGACTGCAAACAGGTTACACTAATCTCAATGAAGCACATACACAATTACCTTTAATAGAATAGGTGAAGAACCTTCCCCAGTCTACATTAAAATACCTGAAGATGTTGGGGCGCCTGGGTGGCTCAGTCCGTTAAGTGTCTGACTTCGGCTCAGGTCATGTTCTTATAGCCTGTGAGTTTGAGCCCGTCAGGCTCTGCGCTGACCACTCAGAGCCTGGAGCCTGCTTCAGATGCTGTGTCCCCCCTCTCTCTGCCCCTGCTTGGCTCGTGTTTTCTCTCAAAAATAAACATTAAAAAAAATTAAATACCTGAAGATGTTAACCTTCCTTATCCTAGTGCCCATAGTATTGAATCTACCAACAAAGTGTAACCATCTTCTACATGGATACATTTTTCCTAACTTTTTGTGTGTATAAATACTCTACCCCCATCAGATCATACAGTAAGCCAGGAATGATTTAGATTTTTCTTTATAGTATGCATTTGATGGAGGTAGAAATTGATACAAGTGTTGCTGCAACATATTAATATAGACAAATCTGGGCCTTAAGTCCTGAGTGCCCTATTTAGCTGGCTGTGTGACCTTGAGTAAGTCACAAGTTTCAATTTACTCATCTGTAAAGAATAATAGCTCTTGCCTCATAAAGGCAGTATGTGGCTGATATGAAAGCTTTGAGGGGCACCTGGGTGACTCAGCTGGTTAAGCATCCAGCTTTTGATTTCAGCTCAGGTTGTGATCTCACCATTGTGAGATCAAGCCCCACATTGGGCTCTGCACTGGGCATGGAGCGTGCTTGTGATTCTCCCTCCCTTTCTCTGTCTTCTCCCCTGCATGCTCTTGCTCTGTCAAATAAGTAAAAGCTTGAAAAGTAAATAAAACAAGGCTTGTGAGATGGGTCTGGTTTGGCCACCATTTTGCTTCTACATTTCAGTATTCAGCTAGTGCCTCAATGTTCAGGTTAACTTTTATGACTATACTTGCATATATCTAACCAGTCACGAGCAGCTCAACTAAGAAAGTTTGAGTCATCCATAAAGATGGAAAAGTGAAACCAAGCCACTTCGGAAGCACCCACAATCTCAAGTAGGGCCTCGCCTGAGGTTAAGTCAGGATTCTAGAAGTAAATTATGAACCATACTACAGGGTACAGAGACCCCAACCTGGCTGGTCCAGAAGTCCTCAATTCTATGACAGAAATGGAGTCCCAACGCTCAGATCTTCTTAAAATGCAGAATATGAAGAATATGGTGTTAGGTCTGGAGTGGGTACTGAGACTCTGCATTTGTAGAATGTGTTTAGTGCAGTATTTTTGATGCTTTTACTCTAAGGACCAATGGTAAACACATGGACACTTTAAAAGTTCAGGATGTATACAAAACAGCCATGTTTGCAAAATTATTTATTTACATCTTAAGCTCACATTAAAACCTTCCTAAGATAGAATGGCTAAGATGAAATATACAAAGTTGATATCAACACATACACAATTTTATTTCAAAAAGTTATCCTGTGGATGGCTTTTGATGAACTTGTTTTTTTTTTCCTCCACAAAACCAGTGTTCCCTTAAATCATGGTGTGAAAGTGTCTTCTCATGTTAAATCATTCAAAAAAGCTGAGAAATAAAGAGCTAACTTTTATTATTAAACAGCTATCCATATGCCATGCAGTGTTTTCTGTTTTAGTCTATGAGATGTTCAAATAGGCCCTAACATGATATAATAAGTTTTAAATATGGAATACTTTGGTTATTAGGTTTTGACTTGGCTTTTGGCCGAAATTGTCTCTCATTCCACTGAGTCATTATAGGTAATCCATTCAAAACAAGACTTGCTCAATACTCTTACAAAGCACTTAGTCGTGCCTGGATTGGGAATACCTTTTAAGATGCTGACAAAAACAACACATTTCTTTTTTTTTTTTTTCTTCACTCAAGAAAAAAACCCACAAAAAATCATTCCTACATGTCAAAGTTGACCATAAAGTAGACTTTTTATTCATTCTTCCAGCAAAAAAAAAGTTCATCATAACAATACCTGACCTGGGTATTTGTACATTATTGAAACACTAGACCTGTAAGACCTCCTTTGATACCCTAAAAACTCATGATTTTGTGATCTATTTATGTAAAATATGCTTGAGATTAAATACATAAGCAATGCATTTGAAGCTCCTGGGAAGGATTCACATTTAAAATAGTTTTTAAAATCTGGGTTTTAAAAGAGTTTTAGAAAAATAAAATACTGTGATCAGTTCTACCCCTCCCTCTCTACTTTTCTCCCCTCACAACTTGAGCTTAAGAGTTCAGGCTCTAAGAAGCATAAGAAAGCAAAAATAGAACAATGTAGGCTTTGTTACACACATTTTCGTCTCAGTTAACATATCACAAAGGCAAACCTGATTTTCTTTCCTTGAAATGAAGATTCCATCTTCTGAAACTAACATAAATAACTGTTCAGAAATACAAAGAAAGTTTAACCAGTGCTTTTAATAAACAAGTGGCTAAATGCCTATAAAATAACGTGCTATTATAAATTGCCAGCTAAATTCCCACTCTAGTCTACAAAAATAAACTGCACAAATGTGAAAATTTAAGGTACCTATTTCTCATGTTGGTCTTGCAATTTTATAAGTGCAGTAAAGCAAGAAATGAATAAGCACCTAGATATTGACTGAGTCAACTTTCATTTGAGCAGCATTTTGATTTTTGGATAAAGGGGATTCTGAATGTTTTCTAAAACTTTCCAGAAAGTCCTATTTACATGCATTGTACAGCATTTTATATACATGTAAATACACATTGATGAGAAATTAACCTATGCTTTTCATAACGTAAAAAATACAACACATGTGATCATATGCTAAAGCCGTAATTTGAGTAATTTGCTTGTTCAGTTTTGATAGCAGTAACCTTAACTTGAATCATATTACATAAATATACCACAGATGCATAGTTTATTTATGACCTTAGTAGTCTAGGTCTATCCACAGATTTCAGTGAAAAAGATTCTCTGTTAAAGCCTATGCCATACAAGTAGTTGGGGTTACTAGTAATGTTTGTACTGGGGAAGAAAGATTAAGGAAGGCGTGATAGCAGACATCAAATGTTTTGAAGGATAACTAAAGGGAAGAATTAAAATTAGTTATTTTTCCAGGGGGGTATTCATGACTTTCTGATAAGAGCTGTCCAGACATGAAAAGGTCTGTTTCATGAATGTGAATTCCAGTCCCACAAATGGCCATGCCTTGTCAGAGCTCTGGTAGTGAGGACTCCGGTGCTGGCAGTAGGTTGTCAGGTGGGACTAATAGATGGTTAGGCCACAAACCTATCTAAAGTTGCTTGATGCAAATTTTGTTAAAAAATTTTTTTTGTTTATTAGAGCGCGAGTGCTTGCGCGCACAAGTCGGGGAAGGGCAGAGAGAGGGGAAGAATCCCAAGCAGGCCCATGCTGTCAGGGCAGAGCCCCACGAGGGGCTCCATCCCATGAACTGTGAGATCATGACCTGAGTCAAGATCAAGAGTTGGATGCTTAACCCACTGAGCCACCCAGGTGCCCAAAGATTTTGTTAACTCTATATGACCTCTTAGGCGGTTTGCATCATCTTTTGTTGCTGCCCATAAAGCAGTATGTGATTTTGCTGTTATTTGTCTTGTAAATTGATGGGCTTGGCCTTCCAGGAATGTATCAGAGTGAATTTTTCTCATCTAATTGCTGTCCTACAAAAACAAATAGCTAGTTAAGATGAGCTTTGTTAGTGTCTTACACATAGTAAGTCCTCCACCAATGCCTGACTAGCTGAAGTGGGCTAGAAGCAAAGATTTTATTTGGGGAAAATAAAAGTTACCTATTCTAAAATGTTGACTGTTCTAGAAAGTTCTGGTCTTGCGACTGAATGGAAAATCCTATTTGGCATTCCTTTACCTCAGAATGCATGCCAGTGCTTATCAGAGTTAAGAAATTCTTATGATCAGATTTGAGGTGTTAGGTTAAAATTTCCATACTTCCTATTCCTCTGTTAAACAAATAATAACTTCAAGTTAGGTTTTTAATGCTAAAATCAATGTTTTTTCCAAAAGAGTAAATTCAGTAAAAATGTAAAACTAAAAATCCTATGGCTCTAAATCTAAGACAAATAAGGTCACATGGCTTATGCATTTCAGATTCTTAAAGAGGCCCTACAGTGTTTCAGGAAGACCATTTAAAATATTGTTCCCTGAGTTCTTGAAGCAACCCTAAAAGTAAGTTGATGAACTCCAAGACTGTAGAGAGAGAGAAAACCACATGGTTTGCTTAACTCTCTTCTAAGAGTAACTGTTGAAAGTGGTTTGTGTTCAGTGCTTTCCTTATAGCTCAAATGCTATAAGAATGTGGCTTTATCCATTTCTTAGAAGATAAGCTCCCCAAATGAAACTTGTCAGAAGGAAAAAAAATGCTTAAAGACAGTTGGGTTTTTTAAAGCAAGTACAGTTTTAACCTTAGTTAACAGTGCAGTTGAGTAAATCAGTTTTTAGTATCCATAATCCATCAGGAGTGGTAATACTGCCATAGGTGTTAGAAGGTCAAGTACATGGGCTCTGGCTCTTCTGTCCTCCGTGGTTATTGAGCTCAGGGTCTCTCACTAAAGAGCCAAAATTATTGGAAACAGAATGACTTCTCCATATTTAAATGTGTAAGAAGACAGACATTTGGTTTTCAAATAAAGATCAAAACAAACTCATCAGATCTAAAACTTAAAATACCTGGAATTTACACAAACATTTGTACATAATATTGTTTTGTTTTGTCTTTTAACTTATTCACAACTGGGGGTTTTAAGATTCTTGCATTGTGTTCATATACCCACCTTTTTGGTGGCTATCAGGGTATGTCTTTAAAATTCAAAACTGGGGAATAATTTAAACAGTGAAATATGTGACTATTTGCAGCTTCCATTAGAGTCTCTTTAGAAAAACTAATTACAGTGAATGGAGAGTACAGTTCTGTTGCTGGCAGTTTTAGGTTGAGCTGAACTTTAAACCAGTAAAGGTTTAAAAAAAAAAAAAAGGTTGAGAGAACCTACTGAAATGTTCCATCCATTTCAGTAAAGTGCACAAATGAGTGTATCCTTTGGCTTGGCTATGACCTCAAGGGAGGTGTAGAAGTCAGTGGTGCTGGTGCCAGATTCCTGACTATATTACTGAGGCTGGCAATCTTCTCTTCTAGGAGGTAATTTTTCTTTTCTGCTGTTTTTTGTCGCTGTTCAGTCATTTCCAGAGCTCTCAACAACTGGGCATTTTCAACATACAAATCCTTCACCATCGCATCTGCTTTAGTATTCTTGCACAGCTAGAAACAGAAACCAGAAACATTTTGACGCCATTTCTGTAACTGTCTTAAGTTTAAGGTCTGACATTAGGACAGTTGTTCATAAAGGCAAATGACTTATATTATATTCTTTTATTTAACAATACAGGTTTAACATCAGACGTGGCATCAGGGATACAGGCAGAGCACATCCACTTTTTCCAAGCTGTTTCTTTGCATAAAGTTTGTAGAAGCCACTAATAAAAGAACAGATTGATATTTGAAAGCTCAAAAAATGAAAGCTTTTGTTTCCCACCTAAGTAAATTAGGTGTTACTGCTTTTTCTTTCTCTAAAAATAGCAAAATACTTTCATAACTTCTGAGGTTTAGGGTGTGAACTTTAACTCTGTTCTTAACAGATGCTTGAGTTTCCTTCCCATTCATAGCTATAACCTACTGATTATTTTAAAATTTGGTTCATGTATTATAATACAGAGGTAAGATCTGGGCAGCTCCTTTTCCTTAACTCTTCCTCTTTTACATAGAACTTGTCAGAAGATAGACTTTAATTTTTATGGTTAAAATATATAGTCAAGGGATGGGAAAACTTGTCAGTGGCCTTGCGATAATTTTATTTTGGTTCCTATTATATGTATTCCAACCCTCCCTTCCCTCATTACACCTCATTTTACAGGCACTTTTAACCAGGGCATCTAAAAGTATAGAGGTTTCAGGGGGAAAAAGAACAACGGAGAGTGGCTAATTTATTAGCATTGCAAAGGGCAATGATAAAGACGATAACACCTGAAGCCTGGAATCTAGATGACGGGCAAGTGTAACATACTAACCTACTCTATTGAGTTGTTCTAAGGAAACATTCATCCCTTCTTCTCTCCCTTCCTTCCTGCCGTTGACAAAACACTCCTGGCTCTTCATCCTAAGACCCTCTACTGCCCACTCCTCCCTATTTCTCCCGTTTCTTCTCCTACTCCTCTCAGGACACTATGATCTGTTAATGCCAAAATATTTGTAGATGTCCACACACCATATGTTGTAACTGCATGATGTTCCCGTAGCCTAGAATGCCCTTCTCACACTTCTTCACCTGTTCAAATCTTACTCAGCTGTCAATACTTGAAGAGGCCTTCAGGAAACTTTCTTTAAACCATGGAGTTAGATCAAGTATTCTTCCCTGTGTTCCCCTCTGCTGAAAATAGAGTGGATCGGATTTTCTTTGTTTAAAATTACCACCTTGCCAAATGCTTAATACCTTGTATGTGAACTACGCTCCCCATTGGCAGGATTTTGTTCACTGTCATATCTCTAGCACTGAGAAAAGGACTTGGCATGTAGTAACTATGTTTTGAATAAGTGAATGATCACAGGGTTGAATAAATGCTTATTGTGTAAGACTTTCTTTCCATTTTGTGATTAAGATATTGGGAAAAGAAAAGTTGCTGTCTAATTCTCCATTAAGACCTTCTCTTGGTATTATTATTCTTAAGTTTTATGTGTCTAGAAAACCAGGTGGGACGATTTCTGCCCCCACCTCCCCAGGTCTTAATCTCAGTTTCCAAAGTAGCTATAAATCTTTACTATAGAGTGGTCCTTTTTTGCATGTCTCTTCAGTGGTTACACAAACACTTTCTAAACCCAGGCCACACCTGCCACCAGCAGGTCAGGGTCCCTATTCTAATTCAGAGCACAGCCTTTTGGGGTCTGGATATAGCCAGAAGACTTTTAGAAGTCGTCATAGCCGTCGCAAACAGCAAAGCTAAAATTCCATTTATTATCTCCCCATTTTTTACCAACATAAATTTTCTAGTTATTTAAATAGAATGTTTACTGGCAAATAAAAAAAATCTACAAAAGTTAAATTTGAGCCACGGAACTTCATTAGGAATGCATTAGGTCCAGATGAGTCTCTTAGCAAATGTACATTTTTAAAATTGTGGACAAACAGGCCTTAGGAGAGCTCTGGAAAAATAATGTAGAATACAGATTTCATATTTTTGGAGTGGTAGGGGGGACAGTGAATCCTAAGTCCTGCTATACGTTTGTAGTAGAATTTGCCTTTATTTGACAACAAAAATTAACACGTTAATGGCAATAAAGGAATGTAAAACTGGAGTTAAAAGTGGAATGTGGGGTGGGTGGGTGGAGAGGACCCGGGAGGCTCACTTGTTCTTTGAGCTGATTCACTTTATCCTGAAGAAGCCTTTTCACCAGTTTCAATTTCTGTTCAACTTCCATCATCCGTTCTTCCATGACAGTTACCAGTTGTTCCTGGTTTCCCTGAAGGGAAGAAAAAAATGTGTTGTCATTTGAAAAATATGCCATACCGAAAAGAAAGCCCTAGTAATTTATTTTTCCCACAAGATGCCTAGAGAAAGGACAGTAAATATGTGCCTTTGTAACGGGAGGGGTGGATTTCTGATGAAATGGGGGCTCTGAACACTGCATGGGTTGCACACTAGAAAAGTAATCCTATCAGAGAATCAAAGATTAAAAAAAAAAATCTTACCTGTGTTACTATCTTCCCCTGAGATAAAGCAAAATTCTTAAAACCCGTATTTTAGTACCTGTGTGCACTTCTTCTAGTAAAATAGTTTTCAATGGTAAATTAAAAATAAGGTCATCAACCTTCCATCTGTGACTTGGGCCTTGGCAATACTGTGGGTCTCCCAAGACCAAAACAAAACTGAGTTTATTCAGGATCACTTAGCATTTCCAGTCAGCTTGCAATTTGCGTGTCCATTTTTCCTGTGTAAAATGGCTGATTACTGTGAGGGTGTTACTGTTCCTTTCTTTATAATAACCGGCTTCTTCCTGCCAGTTATTGTTGTCATCTGTTTCCCAATTTGACTTGCCACTGTGAAGCAAACATCTGGATTGGAGGCTGGGTTTATCATAAAAAAAACTTAAGAATCTCCCCACAAACAACTCATAGATAAAACGAGAGGGCAGAAACAGCCAGGGCTTCTCTTCTCTTCACACAACAGTGATAGGTTAAGGAGTTATGTGGGTTTTGAAGAGAGTGTGAGTGCAGCCAGCTGCCCTCCCCGCAGGTCACGAAAATGTCCATGTAAGGAATTTCAGGTTTTTAAAGGTTCTTCAAGCATTAAGCAAAACTCAGGTGTTAATGGCTGATGGTATAACCCCTTTTAAAAGCATGGAGAATGACCAAACGTGAACTGGAAGCCAATGTTTGGATAAAGCAACAGCATTTATTGAGCTATAAACAACTAAACCATGTGATTAGTTTGAAGACAACTGTAGTAGGTCAAAGTCTAATGCAGGAAGTTAATTTCAAGAAAGAAGCTTTGAGAACATTTAGCTTTAAAAAAAAAAAACCTGTATTTTAAAAGATAGAATGGCTTTTTAAAGGTCAAACGTAAATGGAAGATGCCTGATTTCTACTTGCTTTAAAAAACAAAACAAAACATAACATATAACTCGAAGAACATGGAGCATGGCCAGAGTGAGGAAAGAGGAAAAACAAAGGCAGTCATATATTTAAAATTTATTTTATTGTTTCATCAAAATTTTTCTTTTTCCTGTCAAAAAAGCATGATACATCTTATACAAAACAGTATAAATAACCCAAATTTTCTTCCAATTCCATATATAAAAGTAGTACCTCTTATTAAAAATAGTTACAGCATATGGAATGAGAAAATATATAGAATACATCCTTTCAAGAATCTCAAGTCCACATTCTTTAAATGGTATAAATAAAATGATTTGTAACAAGCTGAAATTTGTGAATTTGATTCACAAACTGTCATTTCTACGTTAATAAATAAGAGACCTAATACTGCAAAGGCTTAATAATAATAATATAACTTAAAAGAGCACTTGATTCCAAAATGTTTTCCAGCTTATGTCTCTGTGTGTGTGGGGGGGGGGGGGGTAGCGTGTGCATCTGAGTAGCTGCCATGGTAAGAAATGTCATCAATAGCAGCCCAGTTTTCACAGGTGCCCAATCCTTCTGTAGGAATCTGCATGCACTGCTCGCTGCTCCGGTAGCAAGGCCTAGAGAAAGAAGGCAAGTGGTATACTTCACCCCATGTCAGGATCATGTTTGGGGAGGAGTCTAAATTCACACATCTATAATGCAAACGATCTTTAAAAGCACACACATTAACACTACAATGCAAGCAAAGCAACACAGAGGCAGAAGAAACCACATCACACACAGAGGCGACGTGCAGATTCTAATAATGTTCTGTAATCTTAAAATTAGTGTCAGCTCAGGGGCCAGAAACAGGAGAGCCTGCAGTGGTATTCTAGAGACAACAATAAGCAGTCCACTCTGCCATCTGGCTGGAGAAAAAAGTTTGTTTTTTTTTTTTTTTAGTACAAAAACCTCAACAGTCTTTGCAGCGCCTAGGTGGCTCCGTTGGTTGGGCGTCCGACTTTGGCTCAGATCATGATCTTGCAATCTGTGAGTTCAAGCCCCACGTCAGGCTCTGTGCTGACAGCTCAGAGCCTGGAACCTGCTTCAGAGTCTGTGTCTCCCTCTGTCTCTGTACCTCCCCTGCTCATACTCTCTCTCTCTCAAAAATAAACATTAGAAAAAAATTAGGCAAAAACTGTGCTAAGGTTTTTTTAATCTTATCCTGAAGTAATTGGAGTAAAAGGATATTTTTTTATTTTTAAACATTGGCAGGTGGGTCGGAAGAACATGTTTTGAAAACAGGGTGAATGAGAAAGCAATGGATACAATGTCTGTTAAAAACTGAGGTCAAGGTTTTATAACTCAATTCTGTAATGAATTACTGAAGTATCTTCGACAGCCCATCTACACAATTTTAATATTTGGAAACTGAAGCGGAATAGAGGAAGCTTCCAAAAACGTGGATTTTTAAAGCACAAAAGACAAAACTAATTGTAACCTTTTGTTTGAAAGGGCAGATGACAGAGGATATAATGACAAACCATAGATATATACTACGAGAAGAGGAAGACAGAACTGCTCCACTGTGTAATTGTAGTGCTAATTTGACTTTGCAAAGCCACTTTGAGACAATTAGGGAAAAGGAGTTGGGGAAATTCCTTATTAAATGTCCACTGAGAGACAGAAGATGAGCATCCAAACCAGAAAGGATTCATTTAAAATTATACAAATGAAGGAGTAATTTTAATTTTATTGGTTCTGAATAAACAAAATTGACAAGCAAAGCTGGACTATGAATGAAGCACTTAAGAGAACTATTTGAAAACCCAGCTTGTATCAGATTGTGTCTGTAACAAGCTAGGATGATTCTAACTCAAAGGGAAGGGGAAAAAGATGTTGATTTTCTGAAAGAGTTTTTGAAACTAGATCATTTTAAAAAACATAGTTGACATTTTTCCTTTATGTCACTGACTCCACAAAGTCCCCACTTGTGAATTCTATGGAATTCAGCAGGTTGTACCCCTCAGGTACAGGAAAACCTAGGGGGCTGTGTTAGTACTGCGTATCCTAGAGGTGCACTTGAATTCTGTAATATTTCTGGCATCGGACAAATGTCAAGTCAAAAACTGTTAGGTCAGCTGTACACTGTGCTTAAGTGATCCTGATCCTTCGTCATGGATTACGAATGTGCAAAGGAGACCCAGAACACTTCAGCACCCAGCTTAGAAGCTGAGAGCTCAAAAGCATCACTGCAAAAAACCAAACCCAAACAACACTGCAGTTCCGTGGGTCTGTAAACACAGGTAAGGTGGGACTCTTCAACAGACACATAAGTTCTTAATCTCCACCTCTGAACGGGTAGAACTTCCCAATAAACCAGTCAAATTAGGTGATCTGAGTTTACTGTGAGGGAAAACAGAGCCTCGTACCTGCGGCGTGTTGGTTTCGGAGGTCCTGTTTTCAAGTTCCTCCTGCAGGCACTGGTTTATCCTTTCTGCCTGCAGCAGCTGCTGTTGAAGCTGCAGAAACTGCTCCCTGGGCACCGTCGGACAGGCTTGCTGCTGGTGCAGCTGGAGATCCCACGTGGGAGGGGATGGGCTAAACATCACAGTGGACCTCAGGTGCTGCATCTGGAGGACAGAGGCGGAGCCCTGGTCAGCCGCAGTGCCTTCAAGCACAGAGCTGCCCTTGCAAATGTCAAGCAGAGGGAACGAAGCTGATGAATTCATTAATGGCCTCTCAGACCCACTGATCACTTGAACACAGGACAGTACGTGACTTGAGTAAGAAGTGAATAATGGGAAGGGTCATTTTCCTTAGGAGACAATATAGTTAAGAAGTAGGATTTCTTAAAAGTTTTAGACTTAAAAGATGTACTTCCTCACTCATGATGGAGCTACATGATATAAGTCATGTGTCTGAATTCTACTTCATTGTTTCTGGCACTAGAACTTTTAAGTATGCCTGTTTAAGAAAACAGCAGGGCACCTGGGTGGCTCAGTCGGTTAAGCATCCGACTTCGGCTCAGGTCATGATCTCACAGTCCATGAGTTTGAGCCCCACGTCAGGCTCTGTGCTGACAGCTCAGAGCCTGGAGCCTGCTTTGGATTCTGTGTCTCCCTCTCTGCGCTGCTCATGTTCTCTCTCTGTCTCAAAAATAAAAGCATTAAAAAATAAAAATAAAGACACAAGTTGGGGTAAGCAAAGGGGAGAAAGTGGTTCAGCTTTAGGGTTTTGCCACTTTACTTACCATTCATAAAGACTCTTAAAAGCAAATGTTCAATGACTATTTTCCAGGTTAGCAACTGAGTCAAAGAAACTCCTATCCAAAATTATTTTAACCTATTCTGTCAATGTTCAACTCTTAAATGGCACTGTAAGATAAGCAATTCGGGGACAGAGGGTGATATAGAAATACTTGTTCAAGACCGTAAGACAATGATGTGTGTATCACATGCCGAAGTTGGGGAGAGGAAAAGGAAGAATGCACACTGCATGTGGCCAGTGAAGCATGGCACTCCACATCTGTCGATACATTCAGCGGACTGAGGACTCAACAGAAGGCATGCAATGAAGACGACCAAGTACCAAACTCAAGAAGAAGCACCTCAAGGCTTCTGAGAGGGGAAATAGGCCCTCTAAGACACGACTATAACTAAACATTTACCATGAAACTTCAGAGCCACTATCCATTTCCTTCAAGCTAAAGTTCTGAGGTGGGAGATGACCCGTTTTGAAATATTTCTAGTTACAGATTTAGAAAACCCACCATTTTATTTTCAGGAATAAAGAATAGGGAGAGTTATGATCCCATAATTTTCTATCAGCAGGATGAGTTTCTTCACATATATCTTTACATACTGAGGAAAATCCTGGCCTAAATGTAAACAGACATATGCCACAGTTAAAGCAAACTGAAAATGAATACTGGCTCTTACCTAAATATGTATTAACTGTTACAGTCAGTAGAAATGATTACATGAACAGGGAGTCTAATGAGAGGTCTCCATGCTATGAAATTGATTGAAAGAGAATGTTCTACCTTCACACACTATCTCAGGCAGAGAACTGCACCCTTCTCTGCTAGTTCCAACCACAGAGTTCTAGGTACAGGTTAGCCACAGACAAAACAAAAACAAAAGAAAATTACAGGAGTCATAAAGAGAGGAAGAAAAGTATGAGTTACAAAAAGAGAACAGTTAAAACTGGGTATATTATATACCTGAATAGGTGTGCTCAAGTCAGAAAGAACTTACAAAAACACCAACATTTACATTTCTCCGTGTACAAACTTTAAAATATCTTATGACTCTGATCCTGCAACTGCACTGTGAGTTTGGGAACTTACCACCTTTTCCTCCACCTACCCCACTACAATTATTTAGAAGATTCCAGGTCCAGCATGGGTGGATCTGATGTTAAATACTTGGTTTTACAGTTTATATTCTGCATCTCCAAATGGCAATTTTCTCGTTTGAGCGTTTGAAAACTGTTGGCTACCGGAGGTACCCAGTGGACTTGAGAAGTGTTGATATGGACTGGAACCCCTTTTTTGAATGTTCAAAATGAACTGTTTATAGAACACCGCCTCATGCAGTTCAAAGAGCCCCAGAGTGTGACTCAGATTCTTCTATTTCCTAGTCTAGTGATGTGGGAGCATGCCCTGGAGCATGGATATGTATTGTATTACATCAGCGACTTTTAAACTGGCATAGAAAGATGAGGAGAGATGCCTTCCCTCAAGGGAGTGCCTACATCAGATTAGAAAGCTTTCCTGAAATTCCTTGATCTTAAAAATTCTGAAAAATAATGAAGGGAAATTGCTTATGATGGCTAATCATGTCAAGGGGGGTTAGGAAGAGATGGGGGTTTCTGAGGACGGCTCGAGCAGGTGGGAGAAGAATTGGCCTATTAGCAGAACATTCGGAGAGGATCTGCCACTGCCTAAGTATATACCCTGTTACTTATCAATTTGGTACTAGAGAGGTGGGGCTTAGCTTCAGCTATCTTACTCCTCACAATATATAATTATTTCATCAGAAAGCATGTCTGTATCTAAACATAGCCTGTAGCTTGGGCTTTTGAACACACTTATTATATGCTATTTATAGTTTAATCTCCCTATTAGTGGATAAATCAGAGAACATAAGATTGGCAGAAACCTCAGTGGTCATTTAAATGTCAGTGTGACGTATTTGCTCATATTTCTCCAGATTTCGTAAAAATCATCCATTTAAAATTACCTTGGCATGTCCAATTTCTTAAAAGAAAATATTTAAATCTCTCTCATCCTATAATTCTGTTTTTAAGATATTTGTACTCGTAGTAGTTCTTAAGAGCACAAAGACATTTTTTACCCATGCCTCTCTACCTGAGATAAATTTTGTAGTACACTACGTGATATTTTCATCTACCCAAAGCAAAATATCTCTGTGAAGTTTTTACTTACTATAGAGGATCTGTACGGATGTTGTTTTACATCCTGTAATTGTACTTAGTAATCAGAAAGCAATCTGGTAGACTGGATACTCAATGTCCAAGCTGACAAGTTTTACAACTCCATTTTTATATTTAACAGATGTACCTCTCCCGAGGCAGTGCTGAATTACAAATTTGTAATAAACCATGACAGCACCTGAACATTAAACTTCTACATGCTGATATTCCCAAATTCCTAACCCAAGAGGCTGTTAGCAATCCATCTATAAAACACTATGTATGACACGGGAGGTATCAGGAAACCGTTAAAATCACAGCAGTGGTGGGGAGCTCTGGGCCAGTATCAGAGTCCCCGCCCCCTGAATTTGTTGAGGTATGGGTCCTTGCATTTTAGGATTACCCACATTATTCCTTCCTCTGTGAAGCAGTGTAAATTCCGGTGACTGTAATGAGCAAAAATGTCTATCAAACTTGGTAAGACAGACCAAAGAATTCAGCTTGGCAGCATACTTTTCCAGTTTTTCTTGTAATAGGAATTCATGCTATGCTGCTCTCTCTCAACAAACAGCACATTCGTGGATTAAAATATTCTTCAGAGCTGAGGCCCTTTGCTTAAAAACTCACCTCCATTAGCTGCTCATCCAGTTTTACTTGTTTCTTTTTCAGGCCTTCATTTTCCAAATGAATTGTTTCTAACTCTCTTTCAAGGGAATTCATCTGACTGACCTGCTAAAAAAAAAAAAACAAAAAACCCCAAAAATTTCCTTTACAAACAAACACTTGAGTTGCTCTTCTTTATTTTGACAAATTCATGCTAGTCAGAAATCTCACCCCTTGGAAGAAAGCAAAGATCATTCAGCAAAGGAAAACAGCACTATGATTCAGTGCATCAATTATATTTAGTCTACTTTTTGATCATCACTGCTTACATAGAACAGATTCCGTAAGGCACCTGGCTTGCAAACTGTAGTGTCACTCACTGTAAGAAACACACCCAGGACATAAACTCACACCCATAAGTACATATATACGCATCATCAGTTATAAGTACATATCACTGAAAGAAAATTTCATGAAATACTTATCCTTACCATGAACCATGTACTCTGGTATTTTCCAGCACATTTTATTAATAAAAAAGGTAGAAGTTTTCACTACATCACTTTCATGATCCTCTACGATGGATCGGTGGGGGAAACACTGTCTTAAGGCAAAGTTTAAGTCGGGTTTAAAAGAGTACATAAAACCTGCTTTATATAACTCCTTTCTCAATTTTAAAGACTAAATTTGAAGATTTTATGAGTATCCATTTTTGGAATTCTCCATTGCAGGAAGAATCTAATGAGCTACCTGACCCAGGAATTCGGAATATTGCTAAGTAGAAATACAGGACACTTCTATAGAAGGCTGATTTTGGTTTCTATCAAAAAGAGCTGAGGAGAGTAGCAAGAATTTTTGAACAGAAGAGTAATCTTTTCAAGTTAAAACCTATCATTAGACTCTTCTCTCAGTGAGCAGCTGGATAAAACCCTTTATCTTTCTGAAAAATGTACTTGAATGTACCTAAAATTAAATGGCATTTTGGCTTTAGAGCACAAACCAGTCTTCTTACCACCTATGGTCATAACTTTCACAAACTTAAAATTTTCATAACATTTTTGTGACAGAAACAAATGATTGTTCATCATTCTTCCCAGGTTTTTACACAAACCATAATTTTCAGAAGAGAAAGGTAACAGTGACCACTCTGAGTTTTGGTTGGGAAGAAGGAAGAAAGAAAAACAAGGGACAAGAACTCCCAGGGTAGCACTGGTCTTAGATCTCTTACTTCAGGGAACCAAGTACAGAAAGCAAAAGTTGCTCTAGAGACTTAAACACATGGTAGCCCCCCTCCAACATGGTCCCTACTGATGTCCACCCATGGTGTTCACACCCTTGGTCTGTGTGACCAACTGAAGACAGCAGAAATGATGGTGTGTCCCTTCCAAGGATTAGCTTATAAAAGGCACTACAGCTTTTTATAGTGATCTTTTGGAATTTTTCTCTCTCTCTCTCTCTCCTCTCACTCACTGCCATGTCCTGAGAAAAGGCCCCGGTGGTGAGGACCTGAGGCCTCTGGTAATCAGCCAGCAAGAAACAGAGCCTCTTCCTGTAATATTACTGAACTTGGACGTGGATCTTCTAGTACCAGTGAAGCCTTCAGATAAATGTAGTCCCAGCTGATAGCTGGACCACAACCTCATGAGAGACCCTGAGCCAGAACCACTCAGCTAAGCTGCTTCTGAATTCCCGGCCCACAGAAAAGGAGACAACAAATGTTTGTTCTTTTAATTTGTTGCACAGCAATAGATAACTAACACAGACCATATGAAGATGTTCCTGATATTCAGGATATATATATTTTAAAGTATATCTATTTTGCTAACTTAAAAGGGCTGTGGGGCACTCAGTTGGTTGAGCGTCTGACTATGGCTCAGGTTATGATCTCGCGGTTCATGGGTTCTGTGCTGACACACATTGGGCTCTGTGCTGACAGCTCAGAGCCTGGAGCCTGCTTCGGGTTCTATGTCTCCCTCTCTGCCCCTTCGCCATGTGTGCTCGGTCTCTGTCTCTCAAAGGTAAATAAATACTAGAAAAAAATTAAAAGGGCTGTAATACTGCTAAAGATGATTAACCATCTTCATTATGAATGCTTAAAGTTAACTGCTCCTTTGCAACCACCACTCAATCATAAAGAACTATAATACTATTTGACCAGATTACAAAAACATAAATATAAGGAAGAACCAAAATATACCATTGTGATCACTTCCTTGGAAGCATGCAGGGAAAGAAACCTACACTTAGGGACACATCACAGTAAGGACGTTGACACATACAAACTCTCAAAACTCACCTTCCTATTAGTAGGTGATCGTTCCTTTTGAAATTGTTCACACTCTCTCTTTAAGCTCAACTTCTCTTGCTCTGTAGGCCTCACCGTACCCGATGAGTTTAGATGTTTTTGGTGCTTAGGGGGAAGAAGGTTTGATTCCAGTTGACGGACCTAATAACAACATATGTAAGAGGAAGAAATGTTAAGATAGTCATCCAGTGAGGAAGAAAAACAAAAAAAGAACATAAGGAAAGTTTTTATTCAGTACTTGGGTTCTGTTGTATTAAAAACACTTTTTTTTCCCAGTCAAGTCTGCCAATTTTTTTTTAATTTTGTTAATGTTTCTTTATATTTGAGAGAGTGAGGGGCGGGGGCAGAGAGAGGGAGACACAGAATCTCAAGCAGGCTCCAGGCTCCGAGCTGTCAGCACAGAGCCCGACACGGGGCTCGAACTCACAAACTGCGAGACCAGACCTGAGCCAAAGTTGGACATTTAACTGACTGAGCCACTCAGGCGCCCCAAGTCAGCCAATTCTTGAAGTCTGCTTTTTTTGGATTGCAAAAGATCCTTCTAGGTAAATCTGTTTTTAGTCTGGTTGGGTCTAAAAACCCAACACTGTAAAGACCATAGAATAGAGGACGTCTGGATCTACCAAATCACTGGGCGTCCACAGGGTGACGTGGCTGTCAGGAAAACAGACATAGTCCTAGGCACTTGCTCTCTGATATGAGCATGGCTTTTAGGAGTCAGTGAGGTGACAGTCCCATCAATTTTATATTGGACTGTCCACACCTGAAACCATGTATCCACACCAACAAGTTCCATGAGGACAGCGACCAGGTCTGTCTTGCTCAACGCTATAACTTTAGCAATAGCAGAGTTTCTGGCACAGAGTAGGTGTTCTAAATCGCTATCTGTGGCTCTTCAGAGAGTTCTTCCTTAAGAGAAATGTTTAGGAGCACCTGGGTGGCTCAGTCGGTTAAGCGTCCAACTTCGGCTCAGGTCATGATCTCGCAGTCCGTGGGTTCGAGCCCCGCGTCGGGCTCTGTGCTGACCGCTCAGAGCCTGGAGCCTGTTTCAGATCCTGCATCTCCCTCTTTTTCTGACCCTCCCCTGTTCATGTTTTCTCTCTCTCTCTGTCTCAAAAATAAATGTTAAAAAAAAAAAATTAAAAAAAAAAAAAGAGAAATGTTTAAGCATAGGTTAAGCATAGTTGGTCAACTACTTAGCAAAAGTAAAGACTACATATAAACATCAGTTTAGTGGTTGGAAAAGATCATCTTCAGAGACCATTCTAACCTTAAAAGGCTGAATCTTTAAAAAGGGGTACTTTTTCTCTTACAAGGAGTTAGCCCAAAAAGATGGAGTCCAATTTTGCCACTTTGTACTATCAGTCTTGACAGCTAGTCTATTTAAATGAAGAATACATAGTTACCATAATTCTCATGAGTCTGTATTGAAAGTCAAGATCAAAATCACTGCTTTTAGTGTAGAACTGATTACACAAAATGAAACAAAATATTTTATAAACATATCAGGATAAAATTATTTGCAAGTAAATGATACATTACGCATTCTTAAAGTAAGTCTGCCATAGCAGAATACTCAAATCCATACCCTAGACCCATTTCAGTCCTATCAAACATTCATTTTTATACCACACTATTTTCAAACGTATGTCACCATGTGCCGCTTTTCGTTACCTTGTCCCGTGAGTGCGTGAGTTCCGCTTTGGTGTTCCGCACCACAGTTTGGAGTCTCTCGTTCTCTTGCCAAAGCAGCTGTTGTTCCTCCTTCATCAGATGATCCATCTGGTCCCAAGAAGGCCTTTGCTGCTGGTTATGGAAGGTGGCTATTTCTGGGGCCCAGTTCTTAAGAGTAAATTGAAGAGTTAAGCATTAAAAACAAGCTGATTTCTGTTTTGAGTATATTTACTCAATGACAATAATTCTTAGGAAGTACCTTTCATTCTTCGTGTCTTCTAATGGGGGTGAGTGTATGTTGTGTGTGTGTGTGTGTGTGTATGTGTGTATGTGTCTATATACACACATACATACCGTATTTGGGGGGTGTGACTTAAAAAAAGGTTTGGAAACTTCTTTGTTTAAAATGATCTTCGGCAAAATAGTCCCATCAAGTCTAACAGCAAAGATGACTGTAGGGCAAGTCGATTCTATATAGAACCCAAGTGCGTAGAGATTGGTGGCCTTAAAAATTGCTTCATACTTATCAAGTTAATGCTTTGAACCCAGATCACTATTCTTTTGGTTAACAGAACACAGAGGGAACTTCAAGATGCACTGCTAACTTGAAAGCTTTCACAAGCTAAACTCTTTCATTTTCCCATATGCAATCATATCCTTTTTTAGAATCCAAAGCACATACTGTCCATGTAATTGAGCCCTGAACTCAGGAATATGCTTTATGCTACCAAAGTGATTTTTTGGATTCTGGAAAATGCTTTAAAAAAGGTAACAAGTAGGTAAGCCTTTTGTGTTTTAAGCTAAACCATGAAAAAGAAAAAGTTACAATCTCATTTTGAGAAAAATGTCAGCCCAGAAATAATTTTTTTAAAATGGAAAGAACTATTTTTCTTTTTAAAAAAAATAAAGAGGAGGTTCCTGGCTGGCTCAGTAGGTAGAGTGTGAGACTCTTGGTCTTAGGGTCATGAGTTGAGCCCCATGTTGGGCATGGAGCCTGCTTAAAAATGTGTGTGTGTGTGTGTGTGTGTGTGTGTGTGTAAAATAAAAAGTATCACCAAGATACAACTGGATTAAAATAACTGTCCTACTTTTATGGTAGGACAAAATCTTAATATCTCCACAAGGCTGACATCTATAATACCATTTCTAATTTATATAAGCACACAAAATAGCATTTTGATATATTAAAATGAGATACACTTTATATAACATCAAGAGTGTTTTTGTTACCGCAAAATAACTCAGCGTGGTCTCCTGACCTGCGCAACACAAAACGTAACCTTGTCACTATGCTTCCATTTATATGAAGTTCAGAAAAAGGCATCCCTAACCTATGGTGGCAGAGGGTCAAAAAGTGGTTCCCTTGTGGTTATCGACTGGAGGGGAGACATGAGAGCCTGCTGGGTGCTGGCAATATTCTATATTTTGAGATAGGAGTTGTTTACACAAATATAAATTTATGCACATACATAGGTATGGAAAATATACATGTGAACAACATAGGTTTGAATTGCACGAATCCACTTATGTGGAGATTTTTTTTTTTTTTGAGACAGTATTGTATTTTCTCTAGCTTTATTATAAGGATACAGTACATAATATATATAATACCTAAAATATGTGTTAATTGTTTATATTATTGGTAAGGCCTCCAGTAAACAGCAGGCCTAACTATTAGTAATTAAGTTTTGGAGGAGTCAGAAGTTTTAGGTGGATGTCTGACCGTACAGGGGGCCGGGGCTCCTAACCCCTGTGTCGTTCAGGGATCAACCATATATTTATGTAAACACACACATCCATAAAAATATTCAAGTTACAGACTTAAAATCTGTGCACTTAACTGTATAAAGTTATACCTCAATAAAAAAGAAATTACCTTGTCACCAGCATTCTGAAGTTGTTTATATAAAGACGTCACTTCTTGTTTCAAAGCCTCCTTTTCCTGCTGAGTCACTCGTAGGTCAGATTTAATCAGGGACATTTGCAGGTTCACATTCTGTAGGGTGTCTTCTAAACTCTGAACCTGCATCATGAGAAAAATCTTACACTGTGATGCAGATCCTCACGGTCTCACCTACAGCATGTCCAGGAATGAATGAGCTAAGAGAATTCCAAGGTCCCTTATATTTACTATATCCAGCTCTTTTTAGTAGCCTCGTGGAGACCCCAGTTATTATGTATATTTACAGGATGTTATATTTAGAGCAATGATGAGCTATATCCTGGAGCAAGGTGTCGCTAACACAGTAATCTGGTATATGACCAAGTGATATCTTACAGAACCAGTGAGTACCAGCTGGCATGACAAAAGCTAGCTCAATCCCATGAACCATGAGGCCACAACTTGAGCTAAAATCAAGAGTTGGATGCTTAACCGAATGAGCCACCCAGGTGCCCCAGTATCTATTTAGTTAAAAATAATCTAAATTTGTAAAAGCAATGTTGATAGGTATCATAACAGGGCATGAACGTGCCTTAGAAATCCTTTTTCTAAATCAGAAACAAGCAGTCATTTCTACACAGTATTCTTAAGCTTTTATAAGTAATCTCATAATGATGAGGTAATCTCATAATAATGAACTCTGAGGGAACTGTTCAAGTTTCCTCACACTATAAGCATATGACAAGTATTAATCAAATTGAATCATTATGAACCCTCTTAGGCCAATTCTATCTGGAATATTCTTCCTACTAGGAATTCTGTTGGAATACACAGGAAAATATTAACTGTACAGGTGAAACAACAGTTGGCCACATACCTTTTCCTGTGAAGCCTCTAGTTGCGACTTTAAGGTTTCACTCTGGTGTTCCCAAGATTTCTGTTCTTGCTTCATAGTGGCAATTCTGTGCTCTAAAAGACTTGATTTTGCCAACTGTTTCAGGAAAAGAAAAGAGATAGTAGGCATGTTTGCAAACATATCTAGCCTCAATTTATGCATCTCCAGAGAGGCTGAAAAGATAAGCGCCATGTGGGAGCAGGGCAAAGTAAAACACAGACATTTTCCTGACTCCCTTTTCTACCTTTAATTTTGAAGAGTCTGTTTTCTTTGGTGGTTTCCATTTTTCTCTCTCATTGCCTCATTGCGGGCGAGAAGCGGTAGGCCGGGAGGCAATTAGAACTCTCAAGAGCGTACCATAATAGGAAAACATGGAATGCCTACTAAGGCAGGTGGGGCGAAAGCAGTGTTGTGGGATTTGCTAGGGAAAATATGATAGAAAAAAAAGCGTGTGTCTATGTAATAGATCTCAGAGTATTAAATGCGACAATACTTATTTATATATTAAGTAGCATGGCTATATATTAAAATGAGGCAAACTGTATATTACTATATTTAATAATATCATTATTAAACAAATTTAGCCTCCTGTTAAAATCCTGACCTCAGAAATTCAGAGGGCACGTAAGGCCTGCTGAAATGCTATTCCAGGAGACGGTGGAACGATCAGGCTAAAACGGGACTGCTGAGTGCCACTGGACATAGAGAAATGCTCACTATGGTATACACTGTATGGTGATGGTAAAAAGTCTTCTGTTTCCTACCTTATCCACACAGCTCTTTAGTTCTTCACTGAGAGCCTCCTTTTCTTCCAGCAGTTTTTCATTGTAGCTGAGAACACTAGCAAGTTTTTGCTGGAAGTCACCAAGATCAGGACATCTGTGCAGCTGTAAGAGATCAACAATCCCATCGTGTCTCATGGCTGTATTTATAAAGAGGTATTTATAAACAGGGCGTTTTCATGGCTGCTGCTATTTCCCTATCTACATAGATATTTCAGAGGACATATAAACTCTAAGGAACTATAATTAAATTTAACAAAATGTTCCCTACTCGATTCTCTCCATTCTCCAACTGACTGCCAAAATGTCTGCTCGGATAGATTCAAGCAGACAGATACTGTTACGTAACGGTCCTAGCTTCCGTTGCACCTTCAGGGGAAAATAAGTGACATACTGCCATTCTGTCATCAATTTGACATGTGTACATACATAGCACCATACATTTTCCTCATGCTTTTTTAACTAGAAAAAAATCTTTTTCAGCAATCTCAGTCAAGAGTATAGAATTGGCATGAACCAAGGACTGTGTATCAACACAAAGACAAGTTTAAAGCTAAAACAATCAGTGTTTTTCACTTTGTTTCATGGGTCCTTCCCTTTGGAAGAGGCCAAAACTGCCTGGCTCAGTAAAATGTTAATGCGGACACACTGGCTTCCTCCTCTCCACTGGAATCAAGGCAAACCAAAGGCTGTTTCCGTTCCATTTCAGTATCAGCCTTACTAGGACTGACATTTTGGGGGGCCTTTCTGTGTACTGGAGGATGGTTAGCAGCATCTCTGGCTTTTAGATGCCCATAGCACCCCTCTCTCCACATACCAGTTGTGAAAAACAAAAATGGCCCTAGATATTGCTAAATGTCCCAGGGTATGGGAGTGATTCCTACCTCCTCCCAATGACTGCTTCAAAGAGACCGATTGTTTCTTACACGTCTTTACCCTTTCCCATAGTCCATGTATTTTTAATTTCCCTCTGTTTCATTTGACTTCCATATTTTCAGTTCTTCATTAAGATTTTGTGGCCATCTCTCTACTTTATACCTTAAGTTCTTTCACACATTTAGCTTTAGAATAATATGACAAAATAGACTTTAAGGGTTGAATCTTGTCTTCAACTGAGAACAAATACAGCACACCTTACAAATCTAAAGTCAGAAGGACATAGGACAGTGTATTTTAAAGTACCGAGACACTGGTTTACTAAAGGATCTTTCTCCTTTGCTCTCTACCTTGCTTCCTCATCCCCAGAACCTCACAAAGCCTGGTACCATTTCGGGTGTGCAGGCTGGCATGTGGCTTCTGCTGATGCTACTTGTGTTTCTTTGCTGTGCAACAGATAATTTCTCACTCACAAAGTGATTTTACTTGTATTATGTCCTACAGAGCAGCACATACTTCCTAGGTCCATGTTGTATGGCAGCAACAATGGGCTGATACTATTCTACTGTCGTGATCCAAAAGAGCCCAGATGCCGTGAAACAACTTTCTACCCAAGGCAGACAAAGCTCACCATTTTTCCACTTCACTGTTTATCCCACCGCCTCTGTAAAACCTACACAATAAAAACATGCCAAATGATGTCTTCATCATGCTATCTTACTCCCAGATCCACTCCTTTTCTTCTGATCTCTAGCTTAGCGAAGTCACAAAACATGCATTTCCCATGCTATGGATTTGGAGCCCATCATTATCATCTTAAAGACCGAACAACAGATTTTCAAAAGGTAAAGGAGAAAAGTATGCCCACGGTAATTAGGATGAACTTGGTAATAACAGCATTGGAAAACTTAGGCACCATAGAAAGGCCTGTGAGCTTCAACTTTTGGAATGTTTATAAAGGCAGACAGCTTCTGTTATGGCAGAACAGATCTGCTCTGCAGAACAGCATCTGACTTACAGAACTCCTCTCAGGTACCAGTACTAGGCATTAGGAGAGGCACAAATTCCCCGGAAGGCTTACAATCCTATTAGGAAGTCAAGACTTGTAGGAGTCAACTAGAGATCAACACAAACATAAACTTAGTGCTAGAGACTCAGTATTTCAGCATTCAGAGGACACCTTTGTGCTCACAGGCTGAACAGATACAAAAGAGAGAATCTGATAATCTAAGGATGTCCTAATATCGAAGTAAACCTTAAGTGAAGCAATTTTAAAAAACAGAACTAAATTCTCCTATTTATAAATTAGGATTGCTCAAATCCTGTACTCACTGAAAAGTGCAGAATTAAGAATAAAATAGGACAATGCTCAGGATATACCTTTAAGGTGAACCCTCTTTTATACTTAAAATTAAGTCTTTGTTTGAAACTTTGACATAGGCTTCTTAAAACCAAATTCATAAGTGAGACTGCATCCCTGCTAATGTTCTAGAATTTGCTCCTTAGCCCAAGATAGATGCCACATACTTGCCATAAGAAAAAAGAGAAAGAGGTACGTTTTTGTGTGTGTCACACCAGTCTGGATGAGTAGTTATTAAAGTTATGAGCAAGAAAGTCACTTTCATTTTAGACAAACTTATTATTACTTTGTCACCCGGCTAGAGGAAAGGAGAGCGACAAATTTCTTAAACTGAAGCGGCTGTGATTTATAGAATTTTAGTCTACAACATGTCAGTTACACACCTCAAACAGCATGTAGAGGATTAGGGATAGGAGCCCTTATACGTGGACTTGTACTGCAAACCCTCAGCTTTTACGAAGCATTGAGCTAGTTGACAGGACAGTGTATTAAGGATGTCCGGTGGCTGGCAGCGCCAGACCATCAGGTTCACGATGTACTGTGAGCCTCTCCACTGCACCCACTCCCAGCAGCATGCAGTCTTACTTGTTTCATTTTCTCCAGTTCATCTTTGAGAAGGAGGTTCTCCTGTTCCACAATATGAGTCTGTATTTTCACTTCAGACAGTTCTGCCTCCAGAGAAGACACTAAAGTGGAGGACTAAGAAGAAAAATTAAAAAATCAAAGAGCGGACATACTCATTTAGCCTAGGGAAACTTACTGGATTCACACAAGGCAGCATAAAAAAAACTCAAGCCCCTGATTCAACGACACACTCTTTTATGACCATTATACTCAGTGGAATGAACCAAAACTATTTTTTTTTAAAGTTTATTTTCACTTACTTTGAGAGAGAGAGAGAGAGAGAGAGAGAGAGAGAGCGCACGCGCGCATGAGTGGGGTAGGGGCAGAGAGAGAGGGAGAGAGAGAGAATCCCAGGCTGGCTCTGCAATGTCAGTGCAGAGCCCGACCCCAGGCTCAAACCCATGAACCTTGAGATCACGACCTGAGCTCAAACCAAGAGTTGGGCGCTACCCAGGTGCCCCCCGAAATTGTCTCTTGAAAGACTGTCCACCTCAACGTCATGAACATGATTTCTCAGGTAGTTTTTTCAAGTCTCTCCACCACAGAGTTACTTCTCTTGGGGGAGACAGGTTGAGACGATGATAACTGTGTTTCTCCTTAAACTTGTTTATTAATTTTAGTTTCTATCGGATTTTGTCTACAACAGTTACTACTCTCATGTTTGCCTAATGATAACTTTCTATTTTCTTCTTTCTTTCTACATTTATTTATCAGAATTCTGCTTTAAGGGAGAGGTGTTAATTCTCTCCCATTTAGTCAATTTTTAATATCGGTTTGTATCCATACCTTTTTATTTTATTCTGTATTTATTTTATCCTTTACTATGATTATTTTGTTGGTCAAACTATTCCAGCCTTGGCCATGAGGAGCTCTTCAAGTGGGGTTCTGTGTCCTCTCGTTACGCACCCCATCTATTTTATTTTATTTTATTTTATTTTATTTTATTTTATTTTATTTTATTTTATTTATTTTTAGCACTTTTTTCTTTCATCTTGTATTTTCCCTGCCCTAGCCCTAGAATCAATCATTTTTCCAAGGAGCCCTGGCTTCTTTTAAAAGAAAATGGTATTTAGAAACAAGATCTGGGCACTCCATCCATATACACACATCTATATCTCTGTATCAATCTATATCTATATCTGTATCTATCTATCTATCTATCTATCTATCTATATATATATGAAGAAACCTGAGTTTATATTAATGCCTCAAATTCCAGTCCAACACCAGAGGGTTCAGTTTAGCCTTCCCCCATTTTCTCCTTGCAGCTTCCTTCTCCAACAGTGAGAACCTCAGGTCTGTTGCCTATAATCTATTTACTTATTTGCTCAATTCCAATATACACAAAGTGGTTTCAGAATTACTGACTTATCCCCCACGAGAAACACATTCACTGGCTGGAGTATTTTAGTGTACACTTCTTTTTTTCTTTAGCCCTACAGTATAGAGTCAAAATCATTTCCAGTTTACTTAATTCTTTTCTTCCCCATCGTAATTATGTTATCCATTTACAATATAGTTAGGTTCATTTCTTAGTGTTTGTGTTCCAGGTTGGTATTCCTCACCATCTTGATTGGTTTCGATTGGGTGTTTATCTGGGGGTATGTGAAGAGCTATGCTTTTAAGAGTCAGAGCCATGGGAAAGATCTACTCAGGGAAGTGGTACTCCCTTCCCTCATCCCTTCTACAACCTTCCCATTCTTCTCTTCCATCCCTTTCCCACCCACCTTCTATGGTAATCATCTCTTTAGTTTCTGGTTTATCATTTTTGTATATTTTTCACACAAATGAGTGAGGATATGAGCATGTGTATTTTAGAACATCCCTTTATTTCTTACATGGACAGAGTCATCCTATACTCTTTTGTGCTTCTCTTTTTCACGTAACAGTGTGTCCTGGAAATAATTTCACATTGGTAGACAACTTTCCATTCCTCTCTTCCTTCCTTCCCTTTCTTTTTTTCCTCTCTCTCTTTTTTTATGGTTACACAGTACTACCCCAAGGTGTGACTGTACCCACCACGTTTATCCAGGCACTCTCCTATATATGAGCGTCTAGATGGTCTCTAATATTTTGCAATTGCAAACAATGCTACATTGAGTATATGTGCATATGAGTATTCATGTTGCTGGAGGTGTACCTTTAGGGTAACTCCCTAGAAATGGGCTTGGTGGGACAAATGGTAAGCTCATATGTAATTTTGTTAAGTATTAGCATATTTCCTTCCAGAAGGCTAATATCAGTTTACACTCCCAGCAACATATAAAAGTGCCTGCTTTCCCCAAAGTCTTGCCAACAAAAAGTCATGGGTGAGAAAAGATGCTGTCAGTATTGTTTTTACTTCCATTTTTCTGATTATGATTTTGAGTTTTTTCATGGGCTCGAGGGCCATTTTTATCTCTTTTTTTTTGTGATTTATTCATTAGCCCTACTTTCTGTGGTATAGGATATAAATATTTTTCCCCAGTTTGTGAAATGTCTTGACTTTGTCTGTAGCATTTTTTTTTCTTTTTTGGCCACAAATTTTTTGATTTAATCATTTCTTTTTTGGTTTAATCATTTCTTTTTTGGTCTCTGGTTTATGGGTCATAGATAGCTTTTCTCTACACTAACGTTAAAGACAAATTGGCCCATGTTTTCTTCTGGTACAGACGTAGATTTGTTTGTTATATTTAGGCTCCTAAGCCAATTAGAGTTTTTATCTTTATGCACTATATAAGATATAGATATCTTTTTTTTTTTAAGAGAGCACATGGGAGGGGGGCAGAGAGAGAGAGAGAGAGAGAGAGAGAGAGAGAGAGAGAGAGAGAATCTTAAGCAGTCTCCACACCCAGCACAGAGCCCAAGGCAGGGCTCAATCTCATGATCCTGAGATCATGATCTGAGCCAAAATCAAGAGTCAGATACTCAACCGACTGAGTCACCCAGGCACCCATAGGGATCTAATTTTATCTGTTCCCAACCGTCTACGGAGTTGTCCAGGCACTACTTATTTATGAAATCCATCTTTACCCCAGTGATTTGTTATATAGTAAGTTTCCACTTGTATTTGAGTCTAATTCTAGACTTTCTGTTCCACTTCTCTATTCATTTGCTGAAACTATACTGTTTTAAGACTTTACATGTAAGAAACTGAATATAAGCATTGCTTTATGCTTTGAGATTTTCTCCCAGAAGGCTGGAGGGTGGCCACATTCCATACCTGCACTTTACACTGTTCCAGTTCTTCCTTCAGATTAGACTTTTCTTGTTTCCATTCCTCCAATGTACTGCGCCCTGGCTCTTTATCCTTCTGGCGTAGCATTTCTGCCAGACGTTGATTAAGTTCTTGCAGTTCTTTCTCATTTTGAGAGTTCTTTTGGCTAAGTTCGGTATTTTCCAAATCCAATTGTTGGTTTTGGGTTTTTAATTCTGAAATCTAAATAAAATGGAAGTAAGTTTTAAAGACTGGTTGCCCTAATTCTACTAAAAAACAGATTTAGAGACTATCTACCCAGGGGAAAAAACCAAAGTTTTATACATACGTACGTACACGAACACATCCTTCATAATAGAATTTAATACGTTATTCATTATTACAAATTCCACCACTTGGGAAGTGTATGAAGAAGTGATAGACCCTCCATTTGGTCTAACTCCACAGGGGTTGCCATTGTTCACAGCTGGGTACCTATCCCTCCACATTGTTTTCTATGTACATACAAAACTCGTATGTATGTGGAGGTTTTCTCCTTTTTATAACAAAAGGAAATTTGAATCATTTCAGATATTTGGGCAGCCTGCTTTTTCCACTTGTAATAGTTCACAGACTTTTATCTTTCCAAGTCAGTGCATTCAGAAACCACCACAAGCTATATTTTTTAGTGGCTCTAGCATATTGTGTCGAGACATTCCATAATGTATTTATCCATTCCCACACTGACATACAAGTTTGTTATCATTCTTTTAATTATGAAGAAACAAACCAATCTTTTGAAAACCTCATTTACACAGGGTAGCATTTTGAATTTGGGGTCATTTTCTTAAAAGTGGGGCTACTGGGTTAGGAGGTATGCACCTACATTACTGGTTTGAATACCCCCAAAATGTCTTCCTCATGGTGCTACCAACTTATAGTCCTATCGAAAATGTATGAGTACCTTCATATCCTTACCCCTTTTTAAAGACTAGATGGTATCTTTCATTTTTGCTAACCTGAAAGATGAAAAAAGAATTTATTTGCACTTCCCTAATAAGGTTAACTATCTTTTTATATGTTGTATTTTCCCCCTTTACTTGACCACTCCTACCAATTATCTGTTTTTTCAACAGGGTTTTGCCCCTTATTTGTGAGAGCACAGAATATATTTTGGATGTTAAGACCCTGTCTGTTTCTAGTACTGAAAATTCTCTTTTCCCAGGATGTCCTTGTCTTTTGGCTGTTTCAGGCAGATTCTTAAATGGCCTTGTCCTGCACAACCCCATGTCATGAGACTACACAAATTGGGCACTTGAATGGCACAAGCTATCTGAATCAATTCTAATCCTACGAAAAGATATACTGATACTCTATATCTGTGAAATTCTGTCCTTCCCTTTTTGGTTTCAGTCATGGTGATGAAGGAAGGAGCTAACATCAATTGAAAAGAATGTGAGGGACAGAGTTAGTATTTCATAGATTTGGATTTAGAGCTAGTATTGTCTCCCCATTCCCACTGATTATAAAATTTGTATCAAACACTCAGAATCTAGAAATAATACATACATTATTACATTCACAAAAAAATATAAACCTAGTTTAGAGTCCGCATGGGGTGAGTTTCCATTCTGAAACTCGGGATTCACAACTTTATCATCATTAGCTACATGTGATTCCAGTAGTATGTCCTATAATTTTATAAATTGCAAATTAAAAAAGAAAATTTCAGAATCAAGAACACTGGGAAATACCAAGTATCTCCTCACCTGTTTCTTTAAATTTTCAACCATCTTCTGAACTGCAGCTTTTTCCTGTTTTACACTTTCTATTTTTTGCCTAAAGGGACAGTGAAAATATAAGAGTTAGGCTTTAAAAGTTGAAGTCAAAACAGTCTTAGTCCTTGCAAAAATGCCCTAAGAAAATTTATATGTCTTACCACATTTCTTCCTGAGATCCATTTAATTTCCCTAATTTCAGGTTAGAAATGCTATCTTCTTCATTTAAAGTAGTAATTTCACTTCTCAAAATAGAATTTTCTTCTTGAAGCTTCTCAGATTCACATCTGAATCACAGAGATTTAAAAATATCATTATAACAAGGCAGTCACGTGGCATCTTTGGAAAATGCTTTCTAGGAACTTCCAATAAAACAAGTATTCCATGCCAGTTAAAATGAGATGTCTAAATTAGTAGACTTTTAGTACTGGAAATCAAGCTCTGACATATTGACCCCTTTCTTTTGGGGAGATAAGAATTTCACTAAAAGACATTAGGGAAGTGTGGCTGAAACAGTGGAGCGCAGACAGAGACAGGAACCGAGACTACGCCCGCTATGTTTGCTGGTTTTCTCAGTGGCAACCATACTGCTTTGGGCAAAAAACTTCCATTTATCTCGGGCTCAGGTCCTACCTGCTCTATATAGGCATGGGCCATATTGCTAAGCTGTATTAGCTTTAGTTACAGACCTCAGGGCACCTAGAAAAAGGAAATTCACTACATAAATAAAAGAAATATGTACACTCATGTTCACTTTGTGATGTTTTTCAACTCATTAAGTTCTGATTTTTAGAACTAAAAATGGTCTGAAGAAGGGGAAAAACTACATCTGGAATTCAATTACTTTGTTTCAGATCATTCAGATAACGTGATGTGATATTTTCCAAGTCTTTGAAAACCAAACTTGCTGGAAGACTATTGCAATCGTGTTATATAAAGTCAAGTGAGCAGTGTTTCGCATGAGTTTCATTTCTGTCTTAAGTACAAGCACATTTATTAGAATCTGATAGCTCTTCAACCAAATGATATGTTCTAAGATAAATTTCCATTGTTTACACAATATCAGCATGTACTTCAAGTGATAGGAGTGAAGAACTGTAAGTCACAAAGCACAGAATTTTTCCTATATTAGTATAAGAGTTCTCATCTACCAAGTGAGTTAATCATAAACAAAAGGCATTCTCACAGAACGTGTTCCATCAAATGCGGGAAACAATTAACATTTAGCAAAACCAAAACTACCAATCCAAATGAAATGCTAGAAAACAGTTAAAGACTTGACACACACTGAGGATGCACATGGTTAAACAGCAAACACGCTCCGTTAGGACACCCTGAACAAATGACATTTATTTCCTGTAGAGGGGGAGGGGATGCCTCCTAGGCAGGGTTATTCTATCTGTTAATACGACACAGAAGCAGAAGGAAGCCTACGGTACTGCTCTCTTCCTGAGGACTAACAGGTTAGTTTCTCTAGGCACAGCAAGCGGCGGAAGTTAGATTTGGTGAGATGCTCTTGGGATTCCATGAAGTTCAGAAGGTATATACGTTACCTCAGAAGTTCAACTTTCTGTTGCATCTCACTGCACGTGATTTGCAAGTCATGCATCATCGCCTTTAGTTCTTCCTCATTTTCTCCTTGAGAAGGTCCATCTTTCTGCTTAACTAAAGTAGTGACTCTCTCCCTCAGCTTTCTAGTCAGCTCCTGCAGCTTCTTCTTCTCCAGTTCCAACTCCACTATGGTGGCCTGACGCTGAAGATGTCCGTCTTGAAGGCCCGGCAGAGCGGTGTCTTCCTCCAGCAGAACTTGGTTCTGTACTCTGGGCTTCTCTCGACGTGTCCGGATTGTTCTGTGAAGCCAGGCAATTTCACTCGCTTTTACTTCTCCCACGGGCTGTGCATTCTGCTGCTCGAGGTCCTGGTTTTCTTGATAATGTTCTTCTAGAATATGATGGACACTTGTCACCGCGGGCACACGCTCTTCCCATGTCTGATGTCGTCCGAGCACCTTCTCGTCAGGTTGGACTTCCCGGTTATCTAAATGGGCTTCCCATAAGGAGAAGCAGTCACAGCGCAGCACCGCTCTTTCCTGGAGCCTCTCGATCTTGCCTTGAAGCCTCAAAACCAGAACATGCAGTTCCTCGTTTTCTCTCTTGACCTCATCGTAACTCTTTTCCAGGCTAAGGAAGGTTTCAGTCACCTCTTCAACTTTCTTTAGCTCATCCTGCAATTTGAAAACTTCCGAAGTGAGGTCTTTGTTATTTTCTAGGGCTTCGTCATAGCGCATCTCCATCACTCTCAGCTCTTCCTGAAGACAGTCATTTTCTCTGCTGGCATCTTCATATAACAATTTATACTTGGGGGAAGCCTCGGGGATTCTCTCAAGCATCTTCAGTTTCTTTTTTAGCACAGAAACGTCAAAAAGTAGGTCCTGTTTCTTTTCAGAAGCTCGACTGCAGTCTGCACGCAAGATCATTAGCTGTTCCTGAAGCTGACAAATCTGATTCTTCAGGTCCCAGGTCTCGGTCCTGGTCTCTTCACTATTCTCGAGCTCGGAAAAACTCTCTATTGATGCTTCAGACTCCTCTGTCTTGACCTCCTGTCTCTGAGCTGAGCTCGTCCCTGTACTTCCCAGATCCCGGGCCTCGTCGTCTTGTAGGTCACTTAGGGCGCACCGTGTGGCTACACCTTCTACTTGCTTCATTTGATTTTGCAGTAAAAATGGCTCTGTCCGTTCCACAGAATTTCCAAAGAATCCAGTAGTTGGCTCGTCTAAACAAGAAGACATCACCGACCCTGGCTCTAATTTCTGTAGCTTCTGTTGCAATCTCGAAATTTCAGTGGCCATTTTCACATTTTCCTTCACTGCTCGCTCATGAGCTCTCTGCAGGCTCAAGAGAACATCTCCATTCTCTTCCAACAACTGCTTTCCTTGCTGGAGCAGGGACATGGCTCCACTTCCTTCTGCGTCCTCGCCTCCTGCTGCCCAGCAGCCACTCTCTCTCCTGGAGAAAGGAGATGCCACCTGCTGCATTTGCTTGATTTTATTCTGCAGCCTGGAGATTTCTGTGCTCATCTGGGCCCTCTCCTGATCTGCCTTCTCACAGGTCACCCTGTGGACACTCTCCATGGCCTGAAGCTTGGCCATCATTTCCTGCCTCTCCCGGTCACGTTCCATTTCCAGCTTCTCAAGCTGCTGGCTGGCCTGCTGCTCTGAGGCGCCCACCTGGCACGGGACCTGCTCCCCGTCCTTCGGACCTCTGTCACGACCGCTCTTCAGCTCAAGTATCTGGTCGGACAGCAGGCTCTGTTGACTTTCAGACACGTTTCTTAGATCTTCCAGGTCTCTGAGCAGCTGCTCTCTTTCAACGACCATACTACTCAAATGTTCCTTGTACGTTTTCTCCAGCATCTCTCTCTCCTGGGTCAGGACCAGAGATGTTGCTTTCTCTCTTTGCAGAGTCTCTTTGAGCTGCTCCTGGGCTTCGGCACACTCCTGGGCGAGCTCGTCCTTCTCAAACTCCCACTGGGATCTCTCCTCCAGCTGCTGTTCCACAAGCTCCTGCAGCTCTTGGCGGTAGCGCCCCTCCAGGCTCCGCAGAGCGCTTTCACACCTCTCGGTGACCTTCTGACAATCAGCCTGAGACTGGGCTTCTATCTGAGAGGTTCTTCTATTACACTCAGTTTCCATTTTTTCCCTAAATGTAGTCAACATACAGCATTACTGAAACTGCCACCGCCTCCAGAAGCAAACAAAAAACATTTTCCCGCGCACGGGAGAAGCCGCCAAGCAGACAATTTATATCCTTTCTATAAAAACGGTCTTCACGTATTCCTGTGTAATCGATTTATACAGAGACGGGGTCTCATTCCTGAGGGCTGAGACTGGCAGCCACAATTAACTTAAAAGACTTACTTTACTGTGTTTAGAGAAAATCTAGAAACTGCCTTCTTTGGCATCCTCCTGGATGTATATGTTTATGGATTTTTAACCAAAACGTACACTGATATTTCACATTCACGACCAAATGCACATTAACCTAACCCCTAACTCGGAAAATGTAAATAATTCCTTCATTTTAATTAGGTATACATTGGAGGGTAGTAGTCACATAAACCACACATATTAATATATTCATTGCTTTTCCTTATTTAATAAAGCAGCAGTAAGGTAATCAGAGTATAAGGGATCAAAGCCCTCAAATATACCTGAGATTTCATGTGGGGAAAGTTAAGCACAAAGCTACACTTCATAATTTGGAGAACTCTACCCAGAATTTAGCTCATAAATAGCCTTTCTCAGAAGAACACAGTAATTACTCTCATCTGGAACCTGAAAGGATAATTGAAACAAGAAATACTGTCTGTGGGGGCACCTGGGTGGCTCAGTGGGTTAAGCATCTGACTTCGGCTCAGGTCTTCATCTCGCAGTTTGTGAGTTTGAGCCCTGTGTCAGGCTCTGTGCTGACCGCTCGGAGCCTGGAGCCTGCTTCGGATTCTGTGTTTCTCTCTCTCTCTCTGCTCCTCCCTGTTTACACTCTCTCAAAAATAAACAAACATTAAGAAATACTGTCTTTAAAAAAAAACAAAAAACAAAACCACCGTTTGAATAATCTCAGGGTAGGCTCATGTCCAAACACTGGCAAAACAGGTTGAGAAACTAAAGCATCTAGTCAAAGTCTCCTTAACTGCCTGGAACTTCTGGTGCCCGCAAGGGACAGTATTCTGGTTTCTCCACTTCCCCTATTTTCTTACCTTCCCTCTTGAAGTTCCCTTTGGTGCTTTTCCAAGAGCTCTTTTTGCAACTCCTCCTTCTCAAGAGCGTGCTTCTCCATCAGGCTTTTCAGCTGATCCTGGTGAAGCTGCTCGAGTTCCTGAGTCAAGCCTCTCACCTTCTCTTCTGTCCAGGCGCCATTCCGAAGGAGTCCTTCCCTCTCCCGGGTAAAGCTGTCCTCCGCCTGCTCCAGGCGAGCCTTGAGTTCCATCTCGTGTTCCAGCCTCAGCTTCTCCCGCAGGTGAGCCTTTTCCTCATCCCACCTCATTTGCAGTTCTTTTTTCTCCTCCTCGTGTCTGCAGAGAGTTGTATGTTGTGCTTCCTTGAGCACCACTGCCTGGCCCCGAAGTTCTGCAGTTTCATTTTTAAGGTCACTTAGTTGTTTTTCCAAGACGCGGACCTCATTCTCGTACTTTTGCTTCATGCTGTCTTGCTCCTTTTCACAGGTGACCTTGGTTTCATCTAGCTGCTTTTCATAATGGTGCACCTGAAGTCACAAAGCGAAACCACCACAATGTTATCCAACTCAAGGCGATGGGAAGGTGATGGGGGTGGTAACTACTTTTTTCCCAAGTGACATTCCTCAGCTTTCCCATTTTGACAGCTCGAAAACATGTTAAATAAGCTATGTTTGAGGCAGGCATAGTTTGTTTTCCTTTTTAACTTGGTTGAATTTTATTAGTTTCTGAACAACTCTGATAAAAATGACTAGACTTTCACATAGATAGTGTTGGTCTTCCCAGGCATCCTGTCCAACTGTAAAGGTAGGGATTTAACATACTTAAATTCAAATATTGATTGAACACCTATCATAGGCACTCGGTGGGCTCTGTGGGGACACAAAGTTGCATATGATATAGTCCTGCCATCAAGGAGAAACAGCTCTAGACATGGTTTTGACAAGCACAAACAAGTACGCTACAAGGCAGAATGAAAAATATAAGAGCTATAGAAAACAGACAAATACATTGGTCAAGGGTATTCAGGAATGGGTTCATGCAGGAGGTAGCACTTGACCTAAACTCTGAAGGGTAAGTAGACTTTCAAGAGGTAGAAAGGAGTAACACAGCATGTGATGGCATGAACGAAAGAGGACAGTTTGATGAAGAACGGTGAACTACTGGCTTGGCTGGAGGAGAAGGTAACAAAGACCAGAAATCTAAGCTGAAGCACTGTGGTGAAGGGTTTTGGAGTCCAAGATTCAGAAGTTGTACCTAATGCTGTATCAAAGGGCTTTCTTCGGTCTTATTAACATGTGTCTCAACAAGTTAGAAATAATGCATTGGCCTTCAAGTTCCATGCTTGCTAGGGCTGAAGATAATACATTTTGGAGAAACTCTCTCCTAGGAGGAAAAGGCCTCATGCTCAGCCTACAAAACCATCCTGAGCAAAGGGGGGTTTGGTAGCCACCAGACACAAGAGGAAATGTATAAAAAGTGATGCTCTATGGGGCGCTTGGGTGGCTCAGTCAGTTAAGCGTCCTTCAGCTCAGGTCATGATCTCACGGTTCGTGAGTTTGACCCTCGCATCGAGCTCTGTGCTGACAGCTCAGAGCCTGGAGCCTGATTCAGATTCACATTCCTGTGTGTGTGTGTGTCTCTCTGCCCCTGCCCCGCTTGTGCTCTCTCTCTCAAAAATAAACATTAAAAAAAAAATTTTTTTTTAAAGGGATGCTCCATGAAGTAAAAAGAATTAAGTATGTCCTACAAGCCAAAGCTTGCCAGAGCTCAAAAAATGAGAGAACAGAATAAGAAGGACTTACTTTATCTTCAAGCTCCAGTCTTAAGCGACATAAGTCCCTGTGATGTTGTTCTTTCATCTGCTCAATGACCAGCTCCGCCTCGATGCTCATAGTCAATGGATTGCATTCTTCAGAACCAAGCCCTGAAAACACATGGGATCTGGTGACCCTCCAGCAGGCTCTTTCAATAACACAACTGGCTTCTGAGGAAGGAACGTCCAGTTAAAGGAATAAATCTCAGCCTCAATTACCACTGATGAGATCTACTAGGAAACCATCGATGCCAAGAGGTTTCTTGCTTTCAAACATTATGGAAAACAAGAAAAAAATGAAGGTGAACAGGCAATACAGTAAGATTCTTTCACGTACAGACTACCAAACCTTCACAGAATTCATCTTTTTGAAGAGTAGGTGGGGTTAGGTATGGAAACAGTGGTTTAAATGTGACCTTCTAAAATGAAAAATGCTGGGAAGTGAGGTAGTTTGATTAAACCAATCAGCTTTCTATCCATCCAACAAATACTATAGTGACAAACGAGCAGAGGGGCAAAGTGGCAGAAGATGCCTGGAGGCGTTAACTTCATGGGTCAAGACAGCGAACCCACCCCTCAATGACAGAAGATTGAGTATTACGATATAAATTTCCTATAGTGCAAGTGGAGCCCCATTTTAAATTATCAGCTAAAATTTTAAAAATAGGGCATAGGTTAGGAACCTGGATATAGGCAGTTTGGGAGAAAAATTCTCAAGTCATTGATACGAGTTCACTTCTGCAACCATCCCTGATGATGACGGGGAAGGACGCTGAAATGTGAAGCATAAATTGGAGACTGAGCTTGTACACAGACAAAACGATCATGTCTAATACTATGTGAGAATTTCTCAAGGCAGGGGATTCAAAAAAGTTTCTCACATGGGGTCCATAGGCAGATAGGAGAAAGGGCATGGCTAGCATCCAAGATGAAGTCTTGCCTTGGGCTTTCTTTCCGTATATTCTTTCTTTTCCAGTTGGCATATCCCCAACTAAGAAGTGATAGTTGGGATAAGGACCACCCCAGCACGGCACAGCTTCGCATGCCCATGAGGAGAACCCCCAAAACTATGGAAAAAGTCCAGAGAAGCTTCTGAGATGCATCATACACCACCAGTTGGGTTCCATCCTCACACTACAGTAAGGCTACTGACCACATACTTAGAATCACAGGAAAGGTCTTAAGCCCTCTCCCCATCCCCTCCCAAATCCCTTATTTATTCTAGAATAAACAGGTAAGGAGAGGAATAAACAATCCTTGTAAGAACCTGTACTTGCATAGCAGTGGGGAAGACCATAACAGAAAAATTTATTATGAGCCCTTTGTGAAATTCAAACTCCACACACTGAGGAAAGAGGCAGAATGCCAGGAGGGAGGAAAAAAGCTGATGAAAAAGCAGCAGCGTTCCCAAACAACTCTGCCTTCCAACTTTCCCACTCAAAGTCCTCCTCAAAGGCACAGGCAACCAACACTTATTTAACTTCTTAGTTGTTTTACAGAGGCAATGCCGACGTTTAACACAGCCAGTGTAAGAAAACCAAATTCTGGTTTCTGGTTGGCCTGTTCTCCAAAATGATCATCATACCAGTGAGGCACTCCTCAAGAAAGGGAGCACTCAGCAATAGCTCAGTGTCTGAATTGTAACACTCCCAAGCCCTGGATTCTCAGACCTGTGGCCAATTTCTTTTGTTTGTTTTTTTAAACAAAGCAAATATCCTTGGGGTTTGATTTTTCCATTCCTTTGTGGATACATATAAAAATCAGAAAGAAATATTCTCATAAAGACTTTAAGGATAAATGAAGAAAACAGACCACAAGCGAAATAGCTCAAGAAAATAGTACTGCCCAGGTTGTTTTTTAAATTTTGTTGGTTGCCAAAGTTGTGCAATTTTATATTCAACCATGGCCATAAAAGCAAAAACCAAAGGCAGAGCCTCTGAAAAGATGATGTCTGAATGGCTTACCCTGGTCAGGCTCAATGCAACCACTGTTAACCTCAAGTTCTTCTGACACTGAGTTCTTTAAGGGAAGTCTCAACACTTTGCCTTGTGTGCGAAATTCCTCCAGCTCAGACTGGAGTTCATCCACTTGGTCTTGTAATACCTGGAGTTTAGAAACAAACACAAGTCTTTTTTTCCTTTTTTAGTTCGTTTACTTTAAATGTTTATTTTTCAGAGAGAGGGAGTGGGAGAGGGGCAGAGAGGGGGACAGATGATCCGAAGCAGGCTCTGTGCTAACAGCAGAGAGCCTGATGTGGGGCTCAATCCCATAAACCATGAGATCATCACCTGAGCCGAAATCAAGAGTTGGACCCTTAACCAACTGAGCCACCCAGGCACTCCATAAAAACCAAAAACCACTACAAGTCTTATACATGACAGCAAAAGCACAAGCAACAAAAGAAAAAAGATAAACTGGACATCACTAAACCAAAATCTTTTTATTTTGAAGGGTATCATGAAAGTAAGAAGACAACCCACAGAATAGGACGATAGCTTTTGCAAATTACATGGTCTGATAAGGGACTTCTAACTAGAGTATACAAGGAACTATTACAACTCAATAATAAAAAGACAATCCATTTAAAAATTAGGCAAAGGATCTGAATAGACCTTCCTGGAAAAGGAGATATGCAGGGGCACCTGGGTGGCTCAGTTAGCTGGTTAAGCATCCAACTCTTGACTTCGGTTCAGGTCATGATCTTGTGGTTCATGAGTTCAGGCCCTGCATCAGGCTCTGCGCTGACAACACAAAGCCTGCTTGGGATTCTCTCTCTCCCTCTCTCTCTGCCCCGACCCCATTCATGCTCTCTCTCTCAACATAAATAAGCTTAAAAAAAAAAAGGAGATATATTCTGAGAAGCCCTTGAAGAGATACTCAAAATCATTAGTCATCAGGGAAATGCAAATAAAAAACACAGTGAGGTACCACTTCATAACCCCTAGGGATGGGTCGACTCCAGAAGACAGCAAAAACAACTGTTGTCAATGATGTACAGAAATTGGAACTCTCGTACTGGTGGGAAGTAAAATGGAGCAAACCCCTTGGGAAAAGTTTGGCAGTTCCTCCAAAAGTTAAACATGCAGTGATCATATGACCCAGCAGTTCCACCCCCAGACATACACCAAAGAGAAATGAAAACATATCCACATAAAAACTTGTGCACAGATGTTCACAGCAGCATTATTCCTAACAGTCAGACTAACCCCAATGTTCATCAACTAATGAATGGATAAATAAAATGTGGTATGGCCAAAAATGGAATATAATGTAGCAGTGAAAAGAAAGGAAGTCAGCGGTGCCTAGGTAGCTCAGTTGGTGAAGCATCAGATTTGTGACTTTGGCTCAGGTCATGATCTTGCAATTCATGAGTTCAAGCCCTGCATCGGGCTCTGCACAGACCGTGCAGAGCCTGCTTGGGATTCTGTCTCCCTCTCTCTGCCCCTCCCCTGCTTGCTTTCTATCTCTCTGTCAAAATAAGTAAAACTAAAAGACTGAAAAAAGAAAGAAAGAAGGAAGGAAGGAAGGAAGGAAGGAAGGAAGGAAGAAAGAAAAGAAAGAAAGAAAGAAAGAAAGAAAGAAAGAAAGAAAGAAAGAAAGAAAGAAAGAAAGAAAGAAAGAAAGAAAAGCCACTGATACTCACTACAACATGGATGAACCTTGAAAACACTACGGGAAGTGAAGGAGGTCAGCCACAAAGGACCACATAGTGTAGGATTCCACTTATATGAAGTCTAAAGGATAGGCAAGTCTCCAGAGACAAAAAAGGTGGATTATTAATTGCCTAAGGGGAGATTACAGCTAAGTGGAGTGGGAGTTTCTTTCTGGGGTGATGAAAATGTTCTAAGATCAACTATGGTAGTGATTGTACAATTCTGTGAATATACTAAAAGACACTGAATTGTACACTCTAAATGGTGAATTATGTGGGTGAATGGTGTATAATCTGTTTAAGAATATAATGGAATGGATTTGGGGAGGTAGACATGACAGATTTTACTAATGAAATCCTAACTTTTAAGAACTATAAGGAAAACACCTCTACTTGATTAGAGCCGAGAGCCAAAACTTAATTGTAAAGGTGGCATTAATGTTTCATCTCTTTTCTCAAAATGTGCACATATATTTCCTGGGAAGGCAGGCTGTGGGCAACCTCATAAGAAAGTGATTGTTTTCCTCATTTCTGCACAAATACAATTTACGTCTAAAGTAGTCAGAACTCAGTTATACCTACCTTGTTAAAATCAACAAGTTTTTGTGATTCAAGAAGGGAAAAAAATCCCAAATTCCTAAGTTTAGGAGAGTTAAAAAAAAATCAAAGATGCCCATTATTTATAAAAATGTTTTTGTCTCTTCTGGTATGAATTTGTAATTATTAGTAGCTAAAGCCCTGAGTGGTTTTTGCCTCATCTGCATTTTGTAAATAAAATAAGGTATCCAGGGAAAACACACACACACACACACACACACACACACGACAAAAGCAATTTACATCAGATTAGGTCTGCAATGTTTGATTAAGAAAGGCTCACTTCAGGGGTGTGTGGTGTCGGGTGAGCATCCGACTTTAGCTCAGGTCATGATCTCGCGATTCATGAATTTGAGCCCCACGTCCAACTCTGTGCTGACAGCTCAGAGCCTGGAGCCTGCTTTGGATTCTCTGTCTCCCTCCCTCTCTCTCTGCCCCTGTCTCTCAAAAATGAATAAATGTTAAAAAAAATTTAAGAGGGGCACCTGGGTGGCTCAGTCGGTTAAGCGGCCGACTTAGGCTCAGGTCGTGATCTTGCGGTCCGTGAGTTCGAGCCCTGCATCGGGCTCTGTGCAGACAGCTCAGAGCCTGGAGCCTATTTCAGATTCTGTGTCTCCCTCTCTCTGACCCTCCCCTGTTCATGCTCTGTCTCTCCCTGTCTCAAAAATAAATAAAACGTTAAAAAAAGAGTTTTTCTAAAAAAAAAAAAAAATTAAGAAAGGCTCATTTTAGGGGCACCTGGGTGGCTCAGTTGGTTTAAGTGTCTGACTCTGGCTCAGGTCATGGTCTCATGGTTCTTGGGTTCAAGTCCCATGTCCAACTCAGAGCCTGGAGCCTGCTTCAGATTCTGTGTCTTCCTCTCTCTCTCAAAAATAAACAAACATTTTTAAAAAATGCTCATTTTGGAATAAGCACATGAACACGACCACGTATTTCTCTACCTGGAATAAAACTACCATATTCTCCCCTAAGCACTAGCAATTTCTGACCTAGCTAAAACAGACTTAAATGCAGTTTGCATGATTCCCTAATATTCTGGGTACTAAATAGTAACAGCTAACGTTTGGGCTAAGTGCTTTCTATGTTCCAGGCTCTGTTCTAAGCACTCTACATATATTCACTCATTAATTCTTCACAACCTACTGAGCAGGTACTCTTATTTTTACCATGTTATAGATGAGGAACTGAGGAACCCACAGATTAAGTAACATGCTTATGGTCACTAGTAAATGGTGAAGTGGGATTTGAACCCAGGCCCTCCTGGACTTAATTTCTCTTTAGTCACTTACCCTGCACTGCTGCTCATATTCGTTTCTCATCTGTGTCAGCCTCTCCTCTTGCAGAAAGAATTCAGCACTGCTAGGATCAAGGTCACCAAACTAGAAAAGGACAAGGACACAGCTTTCATTTGCCCCAAGTGTCCGTCTTGGACCTTTAACCCACCAAAGGCCTCAGTTTCTGGTGTTCACCCAGAGTATGGTCTCTTGAGTATGAAAGGAATGTGACATTTATGCAGAACATTACCAACTGGATGATGGGAGAACATTCTAGAGTGATGTGTTCAACTAAGGCAGGGGTCATTTCTCAGTATATGCAATGTTTCCCTTGTATCCAATCTCTGAAATTAGATCCCTGTAAAACTGACGGCTTACTTTAGCCATCTAAATACTTCCCTAACAGAAATTTACTTGGTGGCATTGCTTCTGCTCTTTTGAGTAAACTACACTTTGGGCTGCATATCAGGAGATCAAATTCAAACAGATTTACCTTTTCTGCTAACACATTTTCCAAATTTCGCTGAAGTCTATTTGTCAGATTCTCATACTCTGCCAACTTCTCTGCATTTTCCAGAAGCTCATTTTCTAGACGACTGTTTTCCTGAAGCAATTTGGGGAAAGTAAATGGGCACAGATTAAAAATTAGCAAACTGTTGTACCATTTTATATGAAGCATAAATTCATGCTCTAGACTGAGAAAATTTACTCAGCTTGAAAGTTTCAGTAGATTACAGAAGACAAAAGTAAAGATTAAAAAATTGGTATTTATCTTATAACCCAAAAGTTTGCCCCCTTCCTTTGATCCTACAGAACTATGCTAATACGGTAGCTGTTAGCAGACACATGCAAATATTAAGCACTTGAAACATGTATAGTACAAATAGAGATGTACTCTAAGTATGTAAAATACTCAGTAGATTTTGAAAAGTTAGTGCAAAACTATAAAATGGCTCAATAATAATTTTTGTATATGGATTAGGAGTCTAAATAATGTTTTGGAGAAACTGGATTAAATAAAATGATTCCAATTAAATTCACCTGTTTCTTTTTATGCAGCCATTTGAAAATTTGAAGTTACATATACGGTTTGCATCGTATTTCTCTCCAATAGCATTGGAATGTAGTATTTAATGACATGGAAAAACATTCTCAACACATTGTTACAATTGGCTGCAGGCTACCTATCAGCAAAAGAGAACTCAGGAAAAAAACATAAAAAGGTAAAATAACTAGGGGAGCCTGGGTGGCTCAGTTGGTTGATCGCCCGCCACTCTCGACTTCAGCTCAGGTCATGATCTCATGGTTCATGAGTTTGAGCTCCACGTCGAGCTCTTCACTGACAGGCCACAGGGGCCTGCTTGGGATTCTCTCTCTCCCTCTCTCTGTCTGCCCCTTCCCCATTTATGTCCGCTCTCTCTCTTGAAATAAACTTAAAAAAAAACTAAAATTAATATCATTTATTAAAGATATAGTTTGTTGATATTTACTTTACAATCTTATTTTGGCTTAATGGTATAAAAGCTGCACATACAAGTTTTTCATAACTTGTATACTGAAATTATTATAATAACACATGAACAGAAGTCCACAAATGGTGGTTTTTTTTCTGTATATATAAAACTTGCTGGAGAGATTTCCACCCACATTTGTTTAAAAAAATAAAACTACACAGACATGCATTTTGACATATGTTCCATTCCAGTGTTAAAGGCTGATTGGAAGAACATTATTTTCAAAGCGTATTTTGCCAGAAGAATATAAAGCCAGTATATTTTTAATACATTCTAGTTCACACTCTTCACATAGCAATATGGAATGAAAAAGAGTATGCTTGAAGAATTTTTTCCTAAAAAAAAAAAAAAAAACACACTTTCTCCCAAAATGCCGGTGCTAGAACTCTAAGCTTTCAAAGCATGTCTAAATTTAGATGTCAAAACAGGAGCAATCTCTGTGGTGTATTGGGCCTGTTCTGGTGCTCTGGAAACTAACAAATCAGATTCTGTTACTGACCATAGGGAAAACACAATCTGGACAGTGGGGAGGGAGACAGATGTAGACACAATTATCTGTGATGCACTATCTTCCGTCAAGAAAAAAGGAAGCATAATGGGAATGAAAGAGTCATGTGGTCTGCAGTGTTGGCAAAAGCAGTGAAGGAGCATAAAAACCCACTGAGAAACTGCGAGATCTGATGGCAGGTGCGGTCGGATTAAGGGCATGGCTCAGGGGGTTGCTGGCAGGACCTGAGGGTGGAAAAGTATAAGGACAAGTGCCCTTCCAAGGGCCTTCAGTGCTACCACGCTGTACTTTTACACAGGGTAACAGCACGTCTTCACTAAGTTCTTTAAGGTTCTTGAGTAATGTAACTCTAGTGGCCATATGGAGGCTGGATGGATGGAAGAAAAGATGCACGTAAGTCAGCTGAAATTCTGAACCTGTTCAGAGCCTGCAGAAATGGAGGAAGGGGATAAATCTGAGAGACGTTTCAGAGCACCAACAGGACTTAGAGACTAATGAGCGGGGATGACTGAGGGTTTTAGCTCCTGTGACACCTCATAGTAATGACACAGATTAATGAAAAAATTCAGAAAAAGAGGCGATTTGATGGTTAGGGTGGGAGAGTTAGCTCAGTTTTTGATGTGTGGAGTTTCAGGAACAACAGTTAATATACTACGCGTACTTATTTCCTTTTACAGGCTGCATGTGCAGCATCTCATTTAGTCCCCATATTAAATATGCTATGAGGCAGATATTACAATGGTGCCCATTTTGTACATTAGGAAACAGGTCTGGATAACGTGATCGAGGTTTTCCGGTAAGTAGTGGTACCCAGAATGGAAGTAGGCTGCACCGTATCAGAGTCCAGTGAAGAGAAGGATCATTTCCTCTACTGAGACACGAGAAAAGAGGAGAGGATGTATAAGGCAAAAGACATATTTGGAAGCAAAGAAACAAAGCTGACAACCTGTGTGTGGCAGGAGACCATGCCATCTGCTCAGAATCGGGTGGGGGACAGGGAAGAGAGAAGTCATCAACCAGGTGCCAAAGAGCCCTAATGACTCAGTGCAACTACAAGGGGTGAGAAGAACAAGATCTGCTGATTGACACCGAGGGCACACCAGAAGCCTGGACACTCCTGCAATCTAGATCCCAGCAGGGGCTCTGTCACGTCTGGGTCATGACCCAGCAGGACAAATATACGGGAATCCTGGGACTGCACCCTGGGCAGACCTGCCCTCTTTCCAGAGCTGTGGTTTTCCCTGTGGTGTTCCCAGCAGGGACACGGACCAGAGAACTAAGAGGATGACTACCTTTAAAGAGAAGGCAAGGCGGTCCCGGATGTAGTTCTCTTCTGTTTTTGCCTTTTCAATTTCCTGCTCAAGTTCCAAGCGCTGCTTGCCCACCTGTTGCAGGATCTGTTCTCTCTCCTTTCGGAGTTCATTCTTTAAGGCTGCTATTCGCTCCTTGTACTCTTCATCCAGTTTCCTGTGAGGAGGAAAGACCAATAAGCTGCCAGTAAGACCCTCAGAGGTCCTTATGCAGACCCACCAAAAATGGAAACACAGAGTCCTAGAGATGGAAATATCTACTGGGTCCTGCTTTCCTTAAAGCGTCCAGGTGTGGCTGAGCAGGCAGGCAGGCTGAGCCCCACCACCCTGGCCAGTGTGGTGGGAAAGAGGGCCCTGGCCCCGCCAGTCCCACCTGAGGTTGTACTCATTGCGCCGCTCGATGGCCGCATGGTGATCATCCACCTCGGAAGCCATTAGAGACTTGAGCTTCTCAGCTTTGTCCAGATCTGACCGTAGCTTCTCTTTCTCTCTGACCACTTGATCAACTCGCTCCCTTGAAAGAGAAATAGCCCAAGTTAAAGGGAAACCATCTCTAAGCAACAGGTGGACCCAAAAAAGTTCTCCTTTGGCTGGCTTCAGTACAAAAACAAAACCAAGGCAACCAAAACCCTTCCAAAATAAACACTTCCACAGCTTCCTTCAGAAGCCTACATGCAAATCTAAGCGTTACTTAATTTTCACAATAGTGAGATGATAGGAAAGTAGCCCCATTTGCATACAGAATGTGTCACAGGCCTCTAAAGGACTTGCTGGGCAGGCAGGAAAGGGGATAGGGCGGGTGGACCTTCCAAGCAACTCACAGCAAATGCCGGATCTCAGCCTTAAAGCTGGCCAGAGCTGCCTGGTGAATGCCATTCTTGGTGACCAAAAGTTCATTTTCAAGAGCCAGTGTCAATTCTGTCAGGTTGACATTCCCATCAAGGCTGAAATCCAAGGCCTAGAAATCAGAACAAGTTCAAGATAATTACAAGTTCTGTCCTCTAAAGCGGAAGCTGTGAAGGGTATACAAACCCAGAGAAGTGAATGTACAGTCAAGAAGTTGGATGATCACATTTCTTTAGTGACTGCTTGGGAACAACCTTCAATTGAAGTTCTAAGGAAACCATACATGCTTACGTGCATGTTTAACAAGATATTCTCTAGCACTGTAAATAAATACAATAGTATAACTCTAATCTTTACCAGCCAGAGATCAGTTAAGAGCATTGCACTTGTCAATAGTTTTGGTGTTAAAAACATGGAAAGTAGTTAGCAACAGACTCCTGGTTAAAGGGGGTAAGAAAAGTTACTTCTTATTTCTGAGAGCTTGTGAACAGAAGAATCATTAAGGAGAAATCAAATTAAATCGAATCAAATCAGTTTCAAAAGCTCTGGAATTTTTCAACCCTTCCCCAGTCTGTCATTTCTCTCTCATTTTAGCTGCCACACCTTCAGGATCTCCTGGCTGTTCTCAATGCCCTCTTCCTGCCAGGAGTCGAGTATTTTCTCCACTGATGCATAGCCCATCCCATCATCCAGGCAGGAGAAGACCCGAAAGCCAATGGTACTTGTCATTGCTGATGGGGTTGTGGTACGTCGTCCACTCTCATCGAAGGACTGGGAGAAGAAAGAGACTTGAGCAAGGTCAGGCCTTTCAACCAGACATTGACCCCAACTGGTCCGTCCTGACCACACTGAGCAGAAGCCGTGTCTTTCTAACACTATTAAAAAAAAAAAAAATAAAGTCACACAGCCCCTTTGATCTTTCTTTCCCAAGGGAGTCAAGAATGCAAAACTTATCAAAAACAGTTGCTCTGGTAGGGAGATCCTTGACATAGATGAGATGTGTCTTTACTTAACACCAGGTTTCTTTGGACCCACAGCTAACATTAAGGGGCATAATTAGTGGCTTCCCATTCTGTAATTTATGGTCATTTTTCAAACCCAACTTTTCCTTCCCAATGGTTTAGTCTTTCTTCTTCTTTTGCTTCTCTCTTTCTCCTTATTCTGCTTCCAACAACAGATTAATTCATTAGAAACTATTCAAGTGGGTTTTAACTTCTGCTCACAAAGAAACCACTTCCTATTTCTCTCTCACCTGCATGGAGAGGTGCCTTTTCAACTGTCTATATGGAGTAGATGCTGATGGTGTGAGGGATTTTCCATTTTTGAATAAGCCATAGAAAAAATCTTCTACGCTCATTGTACCATCAGGATCAAGATTATGGAAGACTTCCTCAAGCATCTGGAAAAGAGTAACCATTTACTTTAAATATTTCCCTCAAAATAACACAAGGCCCAAAGTACATTCGTGGCCAATAGAAACTGGCACCACTGTTGACCCCAAGGCTCCAGAAATATAACATGTCCCTTTATTCTCATTTCACTGAATTTATTTTCCTTTTCAGTAATATGTCCTTCCTCCTCCACAAGCTAAGTATAAACATCCATTTTCATAATCCTAGGCAATTTAGCAATTAACTGTTTTCTTTTTTACTCACACTTGTAAAATGGGTAATCTTTTTTTTAATTAAAAAAAATTTTTAAACATTTATTTATTTTTGAGAGACACAGAGAGATAGAGGGTAAGCGGGGGAGGGTGCAGAGAGAGAGAGGGAGTCACAGAATCTGAAACAGGTTCCAGGCTCTGAGCTGTGAGCACAGAGCCTGATGCGGGGCTCAAACCCACGAACCGTGAGATCAGGACCTGAGCTGAAGTGGGATGCTTAACGGACTGAGCCACCCAGGCGCCCCAAATGGGTAATATTTAATGTTGCTACACATTATTCTTATGGATTAAAAAATATAAAGATATAGCTTTCCAGTGTTGTAACAATAGAAATAAGTTTGGACAGTCATTAAACTATTATATTGCGGTGACTCAACACGATATTTTGTTTATATTGAATTTTTGCAATTGGTATGTTGGCACAGCAGAATTTGGTCTGGGACAGACTGCAATGATCTAAGAGTTTGCGTCTGAAACTCATGACTTGGGATTTAGAGCACTACTTGGAACAGGACTGCATGTATTGGGGTTTGTTTTAATGCTTTAGCATGGGAGAAATGAAGGTCGGATAGGAAAGATTTTGTGTGTGTCCAACGGAAGGGCCCCAAGAGATGTAAAGAGAAGGGAATTTTGCCTGGCTGTTTTGTGCCCTTTAACGGTAATCCAGTAGTCCTCATTCATGTAATTGGGGAAGGAGAGACTGGACTGTAGTCCCTTCGGAGCCTTGCCTACAAGATGGTTTGTTCCCTAGCGCAGTAGAGGAATAGAAAGGATGGATAAAGCGGCATGAGTCACTGACACCACAGAATAGGAAGGAAAGGCAATGAGCTCTTTTTTCCTGGCAGTTGGATTCCTCTTTCCTTTGGGGGCTTAAGTTTTTCTATACAGACACCCCTCCATTGTACAGAACAGAAATCGCCTGAGGATCTTGTTAAAATGCAGACTCTGACACAGTTAAATCTGGGGGTGGGGTCTGAGATTCTGAATCTCTAACAAGTTCTCAGGTGATGCCCACAGAGTAAGCAACACATTTAATCTGAAGGCATTAGAGTCTGCAACTGGGTCCATTCTAACAAAGGCCTCTTTGTAACACATCTTCAAAGTTTCAATATCCATTTTGTAAGTCTGGACTATTGCTAGGATTCATCATCTCATAATTGTTGATTTTATTCTTCATGGAAGTGCCTGAGGCATTTCTTTTATCTCAAATGCTTCTTTCCAGTTCACATCCAATAGGAAACATCTGTCTCTATTCTTTTTTTAATACCACTTCCTCTGGTGAGGACTCTGAAACAAGAAAGAAACCATTCTAAAGAGTGAAAATCTTTGGAAGAGGAACAGTTTCTAATAGAGAATTCTACGGTAAAACCAATGGAAAGGTATTTGGGTGAGATTATGAGGTCACTAAGATCCCTCAGCAGTTCTGTCTTGTTCTTACCAAACCAAAGAACACTTTCTTAGAGGACTAGGCTCTCGGGATCATCAAACCATAAGTCACAGTAAAATCCAGGTGTGCTGACTGAAGTGAACAATCGTATTTTGGCTCTACCCTTAGCTCCACACTGCTTGGCCTTGTGACCCTGGCCAAATTGATGCACAGCTTCCAGACTGCCTAAAAACCCATCACCTCATTCATTCGAAGTGGAGGAGCTGGTGAGTCCCACCAGTTATTGTACATGGGGGGAGTAGGCGAGTGGTGAATAGAAGGTTGTGGATTCAGAAAAAGGCAGGGTTGGGCTAAATAGAACACAAGTCAAATGGGCAAGTGGGGCACCTCCGCAGTCTGTGCAGGAGCCAGATCCAGAACCCTGAGGACATTCTTACTCCTCACAACACACCAGCCAGGCAGGTCTCTGGATGGTTGATTTCCCAAGGTATACATTGGGACATAATGCACTAGAATAGGGTAACAAACCCAAATACCCAGAGAGGCCAGGAAGGTGATATTAATGAATGAGGCAGGATGGTTTTGAGACACTACAAAGGAGTGCCGTTTAAAGCAGGGAACTGAACACACGAGTGCGTGTCCTGTCCAGAGGAGCTAGCCAGCCACTTCTCCCGGCTAGCAAAATGGGAGTCAAATCTTTGGGTTTTTAGAAAAATCTGATTTAAAAAAAGTGTAGCAAGAGTTCAATTTTTAAACATTGGGCATACCAAAAGAACAAACAACAAAAGCAACTCAAAACTTTGGGCCATATTTGGCATGTGCCCTCTCTGCCGTACAGCGGTCCTTTCTTCTGGAAAGCATAGTACGTGAGACAGTGAGTCTAGTTCCCCTTCCTGGTAACGGCAACAAGCAGCAGCGACATCACTTTCTTTATCTAGAAAACGAGGAGATGACTAAATCTAAAATTGCTTTCAGTCATAAAATCCTATGATCCCAAGTTGCTTGTGGATGAGATCATCTTGAACTTTCAGCTCCTCTGTGGTCGAGAGCTAATAGTACAAAGTACTATAGTATTTCATGACTTTTTTTTTTTTTTTTTTGGTGGGGGGAAACATTAAGTAAAAGCTATACTCAATGAGCAATCTTTTACTCATCCTTGGATGAGAGGAAAATAACTAAATAAGCTACTTCTTTCCTTGCGTTTTAGAAATTCCACCACAGAAGAAAATGCAATTCCCCACAAATGGCTACAGTTTATTCCAAGAATTGTTCTTAGATAAATAATCCAAGTTTGTGCAGTATTGTGCAGTATTTCTTGGCAAAACATGCCAAGGTTCTGCATACTGCACTGGGTTTATAATTTAGGAGGATGAATTTAATGTTACAACTCAACAACACTGGAAAATAAATGACCACTGAGCCATTAAAAAGGTAGTCAATGGGTATATAAAAGTCACATATACTACAGAGGAGGAGGAAAAAAAATCTCTTCTGCAAATGAGGCTACTTGGTAGCTTTTGATGATAAATCTGTTTTTGGTTTAGGAAAATAATATCATTTATCCCCTAAACAAGCAGGCAGTATAGTTTCAAATAGCATTCTAATCAAAGATTCCCCAAACTACAACTGTAGCCCTAACCTCCAGTCCTTATTTTCAGCTCTTTGAAAGACATATCTTAGAATTATTTATGTTCTTATATTTCATGGCTTTTCAAGCACCCAGTCCTTCCAGTTCCCATCTTAACTTTTCAGAAAACATAAAGCTCAGAATTTTACCAAGCAAGAGTCTTTTGGCGGGGGTGGGGTCCTTCAAGATTCTTCTGTATCTTCAAAACCACCAGCCCACCATTTTCCATTTCCTCATGACCAGAATATTGTGATAGCTCCTGGCTGGCTGGTCTCCTAGCCAAAGGCTGTCCGCACACCAATATACCCCACAAAAGCAGCTCAGACCATCCTCAGGATCTAAGTTTTTCTTGTATGTTACTCAATCTGCTGAAGAATGCAGGGTTGATACGGAGATCTTCTCTCCAAAAACCTAAACTCATCAGTCTGGCCTTTGAAATATTCTCCCAATTCAAATCTTCTGAACTCCCTGCATAATCCTTCCTCCAGGTCCTTCTCACATTGTGTTTTGTGAATGCCACTTCTACAGATATATCTGACACGGTGGCCGCACCAAGCTGGTTAGTGTCTAGTAATAATGTGGGGTAACATGCTTAGCACAGTGAGGGTCACGTACTATGGGTTCAATGAGTGTCAGCTATTGTCAGGTTTGGGTTTTTTTCCCACAACCCAACGCAAGCTTCTTACGAAAGAATCTTCAAGGCTTATCTCCTAGGAAAAAAAGAGAATGGAATCTCTGTAACATGCTGCAGGAAGGCAAAATATGGCTGTTCCTAGCTTGTGACCAGTTCAGATTCATCATGATTATTATTCCTGAATAAAAATATGATGCAAGGCTTACCTCTCCATCGATATTCTGCAGGCCATACTGCTCACAGATGGAGACCAGCTTCTTTCGGTTCAGGTGACCATCACGGGTGATCCCCAGATCTTCACAAACCTCCTGCAGTTTCTCTTCTATCCAGTCTTGGGGAGCAGAAGACCCACTCTGTGAGGCATTCAAGTCATCTGGGTTCCAAAATCTTAACTGGCCTGAAATAAAAACATATATTCTGCTGTTCCCAAAGGAATCGCAAAGAGAGAGAGCCTGTTCTCAAAGAAAACTGTGCTTTTTGAAAGTAAATATTACAAGAAAGAGACTAGAAATGCTGATTCCATCTTGATTTGAATCTGTAGTCCAAATGAAATGGAACCACTGGTTCTTAAGCTGCAACAAGAGCAAACAGGCACATTTTTCTATACCACACGAGAAATATCTCCTGTGCAAGCATACCAAGGTTCTAGTCTGTTTTATTCCAACTGAAAACATGCACAGGCTTAAGGCTTGGATGTAACTGGAAGAGAAGGCTAGTTGAGAACCATTCCAAAGAGATTTGTCGGCCCTGCCTCAACTATAGCCACCAGACTTTATCTAATCACCACTTTCTTTCTGGTCTAAGCACTAGAACTGCTTTTACTAAGAAGTAAATGATTTCATAATAAATATCATAAAATAATAAAAGTCTCAGGATTAGCCTGTTTACACGTTTAAATATTCTGACCTACAAACAAACCAACTTGAAAGAATAAATGGTTGTAAACTACAAGTTGCTAGTTACCTATACATTAAGGATAAATTTTATTTGAAAACCTAAGGATCAAACTCATTTAAAAATCAAAACTTACTTATCCTCTATCATAAATTCTAATTAAACTTTCCACTTACATACGAGAGTTTTATAAAGTCAGTACTTAATCATGAGATAATTACTAGGACAGTTTTGTGTGCCTGGAAGAACCTTAGAGGGTTGAGAAGAGCATTTAGTGCTACCATTACTATTTATTGAACAAATTAAGTTCATTACTGCTGTGTCTTTCCAGGTTAGAGACATAGAGAACACACAGTAATTACACTTAAGTAGAGTACAGCCAGGGTAGGCTGTGAGGTGGGCTCAAATTCTGTCAGCTGAACCACAGTGCCATCTGCTGGCCCCAGCAGTTCAACACTAAATAGGTTAATTTGAAAGTTTGCCTAAGAGAGTAATTAACCCATAAGTGAAATTCTGCATCTTAGTTGCCATACCTTGTGTGAGGTTAAAATGCTGGGATTTTAAAACTACGAACTTTCCATTGGGAATGGATTTTTTTGTTGTTGCTGCTGTTCTTAACGTTACTTCTTAGCGGGCCTCCAGCATGCAAGGCTGTTTGTTGGAAAGAAGGCTAAGAGATGCAGGAAATGGGGACGTGGAAAGTGCCCTGGGAATGGCAGCCCTTCCTTTCCAGGCAGGCTCCAACACACACACAGTTCCTACCTTCCGCTTCATACTCTTCACTGCGCTGTGTCTTCCAGTGCTAGAGAAGGCAAGAAGAAAAGATTAGTGTGCTTTAGTAAATATTCAGTTTTTCCAGGAAAAACTCTGGGATCATCACCTGAGTAAGTCACATGATTCAGAACCTTTCGGGTGGGCCATCCTTAGTCAACGAGCAAATCGAGAAGAGACACCTAAGAAACACCACTTAGCCACCCGCACTATCTCACTAGGGATTAGCCTTTCACATTTGCAAATTCACTTATTCAGCAGCTAAACCTGTCACAGCCGATAAAACCAAGCCAAAGCAAATATTCAGAATCCATCAACCAACAAAAATTCATACCATGCATTTATGAATCTGTTCTTCAATGTTTATTGGTGCCAAGTGTTATGATACAACTTCAGGATACAACTATGAACAGAACAGACACATTTCTTGCCTCAAGAAGTTTAAATGCTAATGAAGACATGCAGACAAGAAAACAAAGTATAATATTGTAGTGTATTAAGTGTGATGGAGGGGCGCCTAGGTGGCTCAGTCGGTTCAGCATCCAACTTCAGCTCAGGTCACGATCTCATGTCTCCTGGGTTCAAGCCCTGCGTCAGGCTCTGTGCGGACAGCTTGGAGCCTGAAGCCTGCTTCGGATTCTGTGTCTCCTTCTCTCTCTCTGCCCTTCCCCCACTTGGCATTGTCTGTCTCTCTCTCAAAAAATAAGCATTTAAAAATTAATAAAAAAATTAAAAAGCCTATAAAAAGTGTTATGATGTAGAAGTTCAAATACTATGAGGGTATCTAAATAGGATCCTTCAGACTTAGGAGATCTGGGTAGACTTCCTGAAAGAAGCAACATCTAAACTGAAACCTGAAGGGTGAGCAGGAGACAGCCATGTGAAAAGAAGGGAGCAGCTGCTATTTGCTGAAGCACAGAGGTAAGAATGAGCCTAGCATGTCTGTGACACAGTGAGGGAGGAGACAGAGATGCAACCCCAAACAGGTGGGCTAGAAAGCTCAAGTTAAAGAAAATACATGTTACCAGTAAATTGCATTAGAAGCAGTGAAATTTACCTGAACTGGACCATTTTGCCCCTATTGTGCTATGTTACTACTGGTCTTTTTCAGGTCACATCATACATTTTATAGTGTGTGTACTGCATGAAAGCACCCAGCCAGGACACAATCAGAACCAAACTCTGGACATTTGTCCACCAGCCAAGCGCAGCACAGGTCTGCTTCTGGTCAGTGGCAACAAGTAGGTCGCGGTGGCCCTTGGCCAGCCCGCGAGGTGCCTAATCACTCCTGTTGGGAGGTTTTACAACCATGGCAGGAAACCCTGTTGAGAAAAGGTGCATCCCCCTTTCAAAACCTGGCTGCTGTCTCAGCAGAGATTCAACTTGATGAAAGAAACTGCTTTCGATAACAAATACCCAGCCCTTTCTCTGTGATGGTTGAACTGTACAAGATGATCTGATTTCCTGGAATCCTCAATAAACTCAACAGGAAAATAAGCCTGATTAACTCCAGTCTCCAAGAGCTGGCATCCCTACGCAAAGAGTGTACCACCCTAAATTCTTAGATTAAACATTGACTTTCAGTATCCCATTCAAGTTGATATGAGTGGAGGTCCTCTTTCAGGCAACCCAAGCATGTCTTTTTCCACCCCATACTCACTCATGCTGGTCCTCTCCAATTAATTAAAGGACCGTTGTGTACCAGAATTTCACAGTTCCATATTTTACTTGGAAAGACACTGAAGAGAGCATCAGAGAGTTTCCCCAGTTTTGTCACACTAAACTAAAAGTCCAGACTGACAATGCTGAGGTTGATCGTTCATGCCATGCAGAAGACCTCAAAAAGCCATAACTCACAATGTACAATTTCACTACAACTCATTCAGATTACAACTGAAAGTCACTAATATACATGGTAGTTATGGAAACAGAATTAGGGGACAGTGTGATTTTTGCTTGTTCGTTTGTGATTACAATTTTAGCAGCCCACAGTTCCTCCTAAAGACGTATTTCAAACCTAGTGGATATATGAGGCATGGTGGGGGTAAGGAAGGAGCGGTGGGGTAAAAAGCCATCTGTAAATTTTCTTACATTATTATTTCTGGGCGGAGCTCTACTGTTTTCATATAAAATGATTTAAATCAACAAAGTTCCACTAATAAAAGCGTCCTGTCTGTCCCAGCATATTTATTTTCTTACCCACAGAGCAAAGACTTAAATTCTTATACTAATACTACTTTTGCATCTCCAAATTGTGAAAATCCATTCATTATTCAGCATATAATTTGGAAGCGCCCTAAAATGGAATCCCTTAAATCTGCTTAAAACAAATAAAATAGGTCTCTATGATCTAAGAACCACTGGTCAAAATAAAACTAAATCACAAGGAGGAAAGGATTTTTAACAGCACAAATGGACAGAACAAAAACAGGAAGAGTATCAATGGGCCCCACCAATAAGCCCCGACTGGGACACACAGATGGAAAAATGCAAAAATTCACTAGAGAATTTGAATGGCAGATTAGAACTGGCAGGAAGAAAGAATCAGCAAATTTGAAGACTAGTCAGTTCACATTATCTAGTCTGAGGATCTAAAAGAGAAACACACCTTCAAAACCCCCTTGGTAACAATTCCTAAAGTCATGAGGTGTGTATAGTTACTTAAAAGTTTATTGCTTATATTTTCTCACTTCTCCATTTTATTTATTTATTTATCTTTAATGTTTGTTTATTTCTGAGAGAGAGAGACAGAGCACGAGCAAGGGAGGGGCAGAGAGAGAGGAAGACAGAATGTGAAGCAGGCTCCAAGCTCTGAGCTGTCAGCAGAGCCTGATGTGGGGCCATGAAATCACCAACTCTGAGATCATGACCTGAGCTGAAGTCAGACACTCAACCGACTGAGCCACCCAGGCGCCCCTCCATTCATTTAAAAATAGTGAGCAATCAGTTCAGAGAAGCAAGAGGATTTAACATACTGTTTCGAATATTTCGTGAGTCTATGGGACTGGATGATTATATCGGATTCACTTCTTATTTATTTTGAGAGAGCAAGTGAGCGAACAAGGGACAGGGAGAGAGGGAAAGAGAAAATCCCAAGCAGGTTTCACATTCAGCACAGAGCCCAATGCAGGGCTCCATCTCAAGACCATGAGATCATGACCTGAGCAGAAATCAAGTCAGACACTTAACCGAGTGAGTCACTCAGGTGCCCCCATACCTGATTCAGTTCTCAGGACAGTACTTCCCCAACTGTTCTCCTTCCCTGGTTCTTTCCCCAAACTAATAAGAGTAAGGGGGTTACAGCACAGACAAAGAAGCCATACTGCCCCTTAACTACTGAATTTGGCCTGGACAAATTTATTAATTGCTTTTTGCCTCAGTTTCTCCATCTATAAAATGGGAATAAAGTAGTACATATTTCACAGAGTTGGGTAAAATGCTTAAAATTGTGCTTGGCAGGGGCGCCTGGGTGGCTTGGTCGGTTAAGCTTCCGACTTCGGCTCAGGTCATGATCTCACGGTCCGTGAGTTCGAGCCCCGCGTCAGGCTCTGTGCTGACAGCTCAGAGCCTGGAGTCTGTTTCAGATTCTGTGTCTCCCTCTCTCTCTGCCCCTCCCCTGTTCATGCTCTGTCTCTCTCTGTCTCAAAAATAAATAAATGTTAAAAAAAAAAAATTTAAAATTGTGCTTGGCAAACAATAAGCACTATAAAATCTTATTTTTATTGAACACGTGTTTATGTAGTACATATTACATTTATTTTTGAAGATTTTATTTTCATTACCATGTTTAAACTTAAGGCATTAATTTAGGTGGCCTGGGGGGAATTATCAGTTATTCATATAAATTTGTAAGAAAATGCCAAGTCCAGTATATAGATATGCAAAGAATACAAAGAGACAATTCACATAAAAGGCAACACAAATAAATATGGGGAAAGACTCATTTCAACAGCAAAGAAGTGTAAATTAAAACCAGGGAATCCCTTTGTTCCCATTAAATTAGCAGTACTTAAGTCCTATTACCATCAAGGTTATGAATTAAAATAGGCCTGTTTATATGTTCCTGGTAGCAGTAAGAATGGATATTACCCTTTTGGTAAAGAAAATTGCTTCATGTTCCAAAAGCTATGAAAATGTTCGTATTCTTTGACCCAATAATTTCATATGATTTCCACTGACAAAATCAAAGGAAAAAAGTTTATGCATGGATAGGTACATTTAGAACTTTTTACAAAAAGTCCTGAAAGTGTAATTCTAGGGGTGTCTGGGTGGCTCAGTCAGTTAAGCATCTGACTTTGGCTCAGGTTATGATCTCACGGTTCGTGGGTTCAAGCTCCACATCAGGCTCTGCGCTGACAGTTCAGAGCCTGGAGCCTGCTTCCGATTCTGTGTCTCCCTCTCTTTCTGTCCCTCCCCTGCTTGTGCTCTGCCTCTCTCTCTCACAAGAATAAATAAAACCATTAAAAAAAATTTAAGTACAATACTAAAACCATGTAAGACATGGAAAAACACGTGAAATGTTAAATGAAAGACCATGACAAAAATGCCATCTACGCTAGGACTACCACGGGCAACAGTATTTATACAATTAGACAAAGAATGGAAGGAAACAGAGATAAGAAAAATAGATGCATTTAGTTGAGGGACTATGGGAAACAGTTATATTTCCTTTGCTATTATAAATGTTTGTGCAATATAAACAGGTGCAACTTCACTATTTCTTTTTAACCCCCTGCCCTCTAATTCTCACTAAATGAATTTCCTGTGACCTGGGGGTGGGGAGAAAGGGAAAGTTCTTTCACAGAACCCACCTGCTCTGTGACCTGAGACAGACGAGGCCTGGAGTGGTGGGAGTGGGGGGGTGGCGGGTGCTGTTCAGGAGGGTGGAAGCTGCTGATGCCAGTGCCTCCTGAGCTTCTCAGAGTGTGGAAAGATCAGGGACACCAGTCTGAGACCCGAATTGGGGACTGAGACCATGATCATCCTTCAGGCAGCTTAACCCAATGGCACCAGGCACAGCACGGCCTTCTAAAACCCCAGGCAGCACTGGCAGCTTAAATGATTTCACACAAACTCTGTGGGCAAGTGGTGGCAGGTAAGGGACAACTTGTTAAAAAATCTCTAGGGGAGGTGTGCCTGGGTGGCTCAGTCAGTTGGGCGTCCAACATCGGCTCAGGTCATAATCTCAAAGCTTGCGAGTTCGAGCCCTGTATCAGGCTCTGTGCTGACAGCTCAGAGCCTGGAGCCTGCTTCGGATTCTGTGTCTCCCTCTCTCTCTGCTCCTCCCCTGCTCACTCTCTGTCTCTCTCTCTCTCTTAAAAATAAATAAACATTAAAAACAAAAAAAAAATTTTTTTTAACTCTCTAGGGGTAACAATTTCCCAAGCATTTCTCCCATGGCCCTGTATAAGAAACAGAGATCCAGCTAGGAACAGCCCTGCCTAGAACCAAATGTATACTAAATGGCTACATTTCCATTCCAAGACCACTTCAGTTGGAGATGGAGTTAGCCACCCAGAAACATGTGCTGTGCTTCTCCCCAGTCTCCGCCAAGGGTCTGTTCCTTTAACAAGGGGGGAGGTAAGCACACGGAAGCCGAATGTTTGTTGTTAAATTGCAATTTCGTGGGGCGCCTGGGTGGCTCAGTCGGTTAGGCGGTTAGGCGGCCGACTTCAGCTCAGGTCATGATCTTGCGGTCCGTGAGTTCAAGCCCCACGTCGGGCTCTGTGCTGACAGCTCAGAACCTGGAGCCTGTTTCGGATTCTGTGTCTCCCTCTCTCTGACCCTCCCCTGTTCATGCTCTGTCTCTCTCTGTCCCAAAAATAAATAAATGTTAAAAAAAAAATCATTAAAAAAAATTGCAATTTCGAGGGGTGGGGTGGGGTGGGGTGGGGTGGGGTGGGGTGGAGATTCAGTTCATTCGTAGCTCATGTTCATTCTCACTGCCTGGAGCCAGTAGTTCCAATTAAAAAGCAGGGGGAGCAGGAGGGCATGGCAGGTTAGAAGGTTGGAGGGATTAGGCATCATTCTGGAACAAGGTCTTTTAATTGCTGCCAGTTTACTCAGCACAGTGAAAGCCCGGCAGGTGGTCTTTAGACACAGATCAGCCATGAGCACTGGAAGGGAAATAATCTTAAAATCTTTGGAACAGTGGGCGAAGAAGGGAGGGACAATTGCTGGCATGTGTTCTCAATACTAATTCATGAAAAAGGACTTTGAATTTCTTCCCCTGAAATCTTAGGTCATCTATCACTGGCGCAATGGATGTTAATAAGCGTTTTACGGTCATTCTGTTTGATTCTGGAGGCAAAACGGCAGAGGGCATGAGCACAAGGGTTGAACAGAGAGACTGGGTTCAGTCTGGCTCTGTCGCTCAGTGTGACCCCTCGGTACCTTACTTCATGCCCAAAGTGGAGATGAGCTGCCCAGTGCAGACGTGAAAGCGTATGCCTGGCACTTAGGAAGTGGTAGCTGTCATTATGATTTCAGCCAGAACAAATATGTGGTTAAGGATTTGGGCTCCAGGGGCGCCTGGGTTGAGTGTCTGACTTCGGCTCAGATCATGAGCTGGTTCTCTGGGTTCGAGCCCCGCACTGGGCTCTGTGCTGACAGCTCAGAGCCTGGAACCTGCTTCAGATTCTGTGTCTCCCTCTCTCTGCCCCTCCCCTGCCCGCTCTCTCTCTTCCTCAAAAATAAACATTAAAAAAAAAAAAAGATTTGGGCTCCAGAGCTGGACCCCCAGGGTTCAGTTTCACCTCCACCACCTACCTGCTGTCCAACCTTGGGCACATTACTTAATAGCCAGGGTGCCTCAGTTATCTCTTGGGTAAGTGAATAACAGTACCTGCCTACAAAGGTGTGCTAATATTTAGAATGCATTTCAAACGGTGCCTGCTATAACTCGAGAGCTAAGTATCTGTGAAGTAAATAGATATTACCATTACTATTCCTACTATTTGGGTGTCCAAAACTCGGACAAGGGCAGAGAAAAGAAACAACAGATAGACCAGTGTCAGCTTGAAGAACAAACCCAGAAGAGGCTCTGTAGAAACTACAGCTTTGAACACGTAATTGTGACAAAGCAATCAACTTTTGATTCAGCTTAGGAGCAGGGCCTCCCTAGTCACCCTCCCCCTGGTCGAGAGTGTCCCCTGGTTGGTCACAGCTGGCAGGGGCTGCCTGTGCTTCCATATGACCATGCCAAGTGTGCTGGCCAACGACCCCATTGAGAGCAGCCGGAGGGGAGAGGGTCAGAGGTTGCCTGGCCCCAAAATGGCTGCTACAGAAGGCAGCCCCCCAGCCCCCTCAGGCGGACAAAGGAAGCCCGCTCTGTAGGCTGTGCATCTCAACGTCACTCTGGCCATTGTGGTCAACTCTCTGGTTGTCCGGTAGCCGGACGAGGGTGCCCCACATGTGTGGGCTACACCAGTGATGCCGCTTTCAGGACTGCTTTCTCTGGAGGGCCACCTGCTTTGCTGGACCGCAGAGCAGATGGCCCGAGCCTCTTGGATCCCGGGCTCCCAGCCCCAAGGCCGGGCCGGCATCTGCAGCCTGCGGGCCTGGCGAGGCCCCTGCCCACAATAGCCCCGTCCCAGCCCCCACCAGCCATCTGCTCCAGTGCAGACCTTGTGCCCTGCAGAATGTATGGCTAATTAAAACGATTATGGGGGCACATACGGGGCTATTCTTTCCCAGCAGAGGTTGCTGAACCAATCTCAGCAGCCTTAAGCAGATGTTTTTTTCTTTTTTCTTTTCCTTTTTTTTTTTTTTTGAAAGGGGAAAGCCTCGCAAGCCCATAAAGAAGAGGAAGGAAATTTGCTGGAATAACAAAGCTCCCCAAACAAATAGAGCTATAGTGTCCATTTTACAAGAGCGGCACAATTAGCTAAGCACAGGAAGTCTCTGGAAAAACACAAACAGAACTCAATTTAGAAGAGTGTTTATGACCAAAACGTGAGGACTTTGAAAAACACACCATCTATGGCATATCTAACTAACAGTTCTAAATATGTATAAAGCCCTTGCTTGCTCTGGGCCAGGTACTAGAAGCCAAGCAAGCCCAGGAGGGCCCCTGTTTCTGTAGGGACGCACTTCCTTGGACTTGGGTTAGTTTCTGTCATCCTGCCTTTGCAGGCAAAATGGGCAATGGAGACCGCCTGCCAGCCCAACTCTCAGTCTCTCTGCTCTGAACCCATGGACCTTCCTTTATCTTTAAAAGCAACTAAAGGCTGGGGTGCCTGGGTGGCTCAGTTGGTTGAGTGTCTGACTTCAGCTCAGGTCATGATAGCACAGCTTGTGAGTTTGAGCCCCACATCAGGCTTTGTGCAGACAGCTCAGAGCCCAGAGCCTGCTTCAGATTCTGTGTCTCCCTCTCTGTCTGTCCCTCCCCTGCTCATGCTGTCCCTCTCTCTCAAAAATAAACATTAAAAATTTTTTTAAAGCAATTAAAACCTATAGGTCAATACCGGGGACAACACGAGTTAATGTAGGATTTTTCACTACACACGTTTATGTGGGTCCTGCCACGCTGCAAATTTAAGAGTTTGAGCCTTAAGCCTCTTCTCCTACTGAGATGGGGAGTGTTCTTGGCTCATTGGATTTGAAAGTCCCTAAAGGGATTTATTTTTATTTTTTTTAATCCCTCATTTTTTTTAATGTTTATTTATTTTTTAAACAGAGAGAGAGAGTGTGAGGAGGGGAGGGGCAGAGAGAGAGGGAGACACAGAATCTGAAACACGCTCCAGGCTCTAAGCTGTCAGCACAGAACCCGATGTGGGGCTCGAACCCACGAACCGTGAGATCATGACCTGAGCCGGTCAGACGCTTCACCGACTGAGCCACCCAGGTGCCCCTAAAGGGATTTTTTAAATACATCTCCTCATGGTATCTCCTTCATCAGAGTTGCTCTTGGTGGATAATGAACAGTGTTTTCCATTCGGAAGATACACTTAATGGTACAGATAAAAATGTTATTATCATTAAAATTAACTTTGTTCATTTTTAATTTGTTGTCTGTTTTTCTTTCTAGTTAGTAAATAAATACTAGAAATTGTTGACCTGGAAAGAGACGGGGGCGGGGGCTGGATGCCAAGGCAATTCCCTCTGGGATCAAGTCAGGAAGACTTACCAGAACAGTAAAGCCTGCAAGCCTGAGAGCTACAGTCTGTGTTAAAAGAGAGAGATCTTACCAGCTTTGAAGGGACTTCTTTCCATCACTTTCAAGTGATCTACAATTGCATCTTGAATGAGTGTTTCACCTCTGGGAATAGCGAAAGGATCTAACAGACTTAAGAAAACTCAAGGGAAACACTGGAAATTCCATTAATACAAAAAACTATCCTGATGATGTCCTATCGTTTGATGGAAATAAATGGCTTCAGTAATGAAAGTGCTTACTTTGTCAAAGATTAGAACAAAACATCTAACAGGAGGAATGGGAACACAGGTACATTTCGACGACAAAAGCTCTTAGCAGAACCTCTCAGTTATTAAGAAGTTTCCTCCAGAATTCAATATTTACGCCACACAATATAAATGAATCATTCATGAAGGTTGACTGTGAAGATATGCATAGATGAAAATGAACACAAGGGGACTAGAAGTCAGTTTCCCACTTCTTGAAGAAGTCTGATTTTATGTGGGGTAGTAAAAATCAGTTTGGGGGGTTGTTCTTAGTTCTTAAACTACTGCTACCACTCCTGTCCCAGCACCCCCCCCCCCAACCCCCTGCAGTCCAAACACAAAGACGCGATTTGCTGAGCAAGCCCCATTGTTGAGCAAATGAAGCAAGTGGCTTCAACTTTTCTCTCAGGTCCTCACTCAAACCTCACGGTTTTGGCTTACACTACTATTGTCTGTAGTTGAAGAAATAATGGTTTAAAGCCTCCTACTCTTGATAATAATCTTCCTAGACCCGATTTATTCCCTGTGGAGGAAAACAGTTAACAAGGTGTCCCCTGTTTTCAACGAGGGCAGAAAGCAAAGTAGTCCTGCCCTAATTACATTCATGGAACAACCTTTCCTACAGTAATACAGAATAGAACTGGGCATGAGTTTTGCCCCCCCCCCCCACCGCCTTCCACCTATCCTTAGAAGAAACCACAAAATTCAAGGTCAGTTCAGTAGCCATTGTGGGCATGCATGTAAGAGAAGGGAAAAAAATGTACTCTCTGGAAACTAAAATCTCACTTCTGTTTCTTAACCAAAAATAACCACCCAAATGTTCTCATTAATCACACCTTACGCTGGAATCGAGAATGTGCCCTTTCTTAGTCTGGATTAATTCAGAATAGAACATCCAATTGAATTGCCTTGAGTGAAAATGATCCCATAAAAAAGAAAAAAAATCACCACTTTCCTTTCAATACCACCTGAGATGAGAGGTCAGACTCCCAAGGGAATCCACTTGCCAGATAAACACACTAAATTGGAAGGTGAAGGCACATTTCAGCCTCGTGGTGGAACCTACCTGGCACCTGTGAAATTAGCACATTCTGTGTCAGGGTTTCCAAATGAAATTCTGAAATACACGTTGTAGCAATGAGAACGTGGGGGAGATTACAGTGGTCTTTCCCTACGAGATGGCTTTATGGCCTTATGAACTAGACACGGGAGGGGAAGCAAGCTTCATAGCTAGGTTAGATATTTTCTGTTTCAGCAGGAAAGAATCCAATTGCCAGAATTAAAGCTCGGGGAAAGATCAAGAGGATTAATATGTACACAATTTTTATTAGGGCTTTAACATATATGGACTGAAACAAAAGTCGAACACAATCAAAAGCACCTCATAGCAAGGCTTATTCTCCTACATTCTATTCAGAGGATGAGGCCCAGTTGGTAGATCATTCGTTACTCCGCTGCCACCAAGGAGGCTCTCACCCAAGGCACCATGTCACAATGGGGTGCCACGAATGGTTATGAGAGGGGTTCAAGGTTCTTGTAACTAATGAAGACTGAAGCTTCACATGGGACTTGCATTAAAAATAAATGTAGTAGCTTGAAAGCAAACTTTGTAACAGTGTCACTCTTACCTGTCTGTATTTCTAGGTTTTGTTGGGTGGGACAGAAGGTTGGAGTTACAAGTAGAGAGTTACCTGAGAATTACCTATCATTTTGGTTTTACATATGGGAGAAGGCCTCCCAAAATAAGAATGCAGAAAAAATGTGAGTCACGAACCCAGGAGTAGAGGACCAAACTGTCAATCCTTGGCAACTCCCTTATTACAGAATAATCCTAGAGGGAAGTGGGGGGAAGGAGACATTTTTTTTCAATATTTATTTGAGAGAGCGCAGAAGCAAGAAAGGGGAAGAGAGAGAAGGAGAGAGAGAATTTCAAGCAGGCCATGTGCTGTCAGCACAGAGCCCGATGTGGGGCTTGAACCCACAAACCGTGAAATTATGGCCGGAGCCGAAATCAAGAGCCAGACACTCAACTGACTGAGCCACCCAGGTGCCCTGAGGAGGAATTATTGTTTCATCCCTTCAGATGACTGTTTGCTCACTTACCCCTACAAGATGAGTTCCTAGAAGGAAGCAAGACTTTTGCAGGTATCTGTGACCCCATTCCATTCCACTGCCCACCCCTTTCCAAGAGCTCAGGTAAATAAAACTGATTGATCCTGGAGCAAAGATTAGTCTCCTTGTTGGGTAGCAACAGCCAGGCTTCTTCTCCATGTAACTTTTGACAACGGGTTAAGGTCCTTTTGTCTTCATCAAAAAATTCTAAACTCACTTTAGGAAAAATCTGGCATGTCTGAGAAACCGCACTCAAAGGCCAGCTAGGAATCTCACCTTGCCCTGAGCCAGGATCCAGGAGTCAAAGGAAACTCACAATCAAAACCAAGAAGGCCCATCTGCGGCTCAGGAGCTGACTACTCCTGACGAATTATTCCCATCAGGAGACACCCATCCCTGCTCCGTCCTTCAATACTGCCCAATGGCACTGAGATGAAGTATGAACCACTGGTAACAAATACACCCAAGAAATAAATTCTTAACACCCAAGGGCAGGAGACAAAAGGGCCTCAGGCAGCCAAAAGAGAAAAAAAGAAGCCAACAGTAAAGAACTTCTGACAGGTTCTGAAATGCTTATAAGTTAATGAATAAACCCCACAGGTCATTAAGAATGTTCTCCTCCCCATCATTCCCATTTGGGAGCCACTCTAGAATAAGGAAGATTACCAGGCATTGTGAAGAGACCGGGGGATTTCTGGTGCGAGCACGTGCTGTCCAGAGTGTGAAGTTGTGTTGGCCAACGGAGTGGCCGTAAATTGCTAAGGCTTCTATGGAACCTGGCCAGGAAACAGGAATACTATCTTGACACAACAGTATATGCCATGAAGGCTGATATCCCGTGGAAACTATGCCACCAGACTGAGTATCTGTGAAGGCAGTGTGCAGTCTACTGCTACACAAAGCTTGGACAGGCCCTCCTTGCTGCCCACAGCAACTTCAAAAATGTCACATGTGAGACTATTGACTTTTTAAAGTGATGAATTGATTTGAAAACTGACAACTCCATTCAGCTCAGAAACACTAAAGTTTTCGGCAAAAAAGCATCTGGATGAGCATTCAGTTTGAGCCCACTTTCAACAATTAAAAAAAGACAGGGTAAAAGGGGGTTATCCAGTGCCCTTATAGGCTTTCAGGGGCCAGATCTAACAGATTCGCAAGGTCGGGTTGGTAGGGGGTCTTCAAGGTGGACAGACATGGAGAGAAAGGACCCTTCTAGGCCTCTATTTGCTGTTCTAGTGAAAGGCAGTTGAGCACTAAAGCTTCTATATACAGTATCAAAAGGTCCCACCTAAGAGGTTCTGAAAGAAGAAAGAAAGCTGAATATCGGGGGTGAAATGTGTTCTCCCAACATGCCCTCTCACTAAGACACAGCACCAAGAATTCGCCTGAACTCAGGCCTCAACGCTTATCCTTATTTATACAGGAGCCTAAAGTCTCACTTTTAAACACTAAATCTCACTGGAAGTCCATAGATAAGATAAAACAAGGATATAAGAGCTCTGCTTAAGAACTTTCTAGGTATCCCAAGATCGTAATTAGAAACTGTGCTATCAAAAAAATAAGTAATCATTTAATTTCTGAGCACCAAATCATAATGCCTTGGGTACTGAAAGCAGTTGGAGAAAGGAGAATTAGACTTAAAAGTGTTTTCCAAATAACAAAAGGACCAAATACCCCCAGAAGTGTTGAGACATATTTTAATTTTTTTTTTTTTTTTTTTTTTTTTTTTGTCCATAGGGAAGTGTCTTAGATACATTCCATACTACTCAGGGTTATGAAACAGATTTTATGTAACAAAATGCTATCCTTCCTGACAGCAAGATAAATATTATGAGCACTGCAATAACTATGCAAATTACTTACATCTCTGAAACTGCATATGCAAAATTTTTGTGCACGTGAGTATATGTGTTTTATTGGGGAAAGGGCCCTATCTAAATTCTCACAGGGACATGAGAAAGGGTCAGAAACTGACTGAACTCAAGAAGAGAGGTAGCCTCTGCCCCTGGCTGGCCCCAGGCGCCTCTTCCTTGCTTCTCACTGCCTTTTCTGTCTTCAGCTGTCACCTCTCACCCATGCCACCCTTACACCATTTGGCAAGTTTCTCTCTCTTCTCTAGCTTTTCTTCCTCTTTTCTTCTCTCACACGTCTGCCACTGCTCCTTCACCTCTGGTGTGAGGACAGGTATTCCTTTAAAACTATGGTGCACACTTCTCAGGATCAGTAGACCACCAGTCCTGTGTCTTCTAAATGTACTCTGGCTGGTTTCATTTTTGCTCAGTACCTAGGATCTGTTGCCTTTGGGTTTGTGGGCATTCTGGAAGGCTGAAAATGCTAGATGTCTGACTGCTGGAGTCATTACTGGAGCAAGCTTCCTGTGGATTTTAATGAGCTGAACACGGGTGTTAGCAACGAATGCCCACGCGCACGCACACACACGTGCACGCACACCTCCAGGAAACCACCATCTACGGGCTATTTAAGAAAGTTGAGACACTTTGTCTCTTTCCCAGCTTATGTTAATATCTGAAATATTTGCATCCCCAGTCTGAGCTGGGATTTGCAAGAAATATTTAGAGCTTGCTCAGCATGGCGTTTTCAATCATGTTCTATAAATGGCATGCTGGTAAATGAGCCGTAAGGAAAGAATAAAGAAAATGTTACTGCTTCTCCTTCATTGGTAGAGTACGGCGATGAGTACAAGGGGAAGAAGGGAGATGAGGGAAGTGGGCACATCTGACTGCTGGAAGGCCAGGCGGGCCTGGGTGCCAGGAAGGAGAACCATGACAGCTGCTGAGACCACAAGAACCGAGTTTGAAAGCTGCTTTATCCCGCCATGATAGATAAGGCGCGGCTTTCAAAATGTCTAAGCGCGCTGCTTTTGTTTCCTACCTGCCAAAGATGCTGTTTTATAGCTTGCCGGGGGGTGGGGGGGGGGGCAGCTTTTTACATAACTAAAAATGACAGTGCCACGAAGAGAGACATATTCCTAAGAAGTGCTCAAAGTGGCAGACCCCAGAAAATAGGAAAATAACTGAATTTTTAAATACATAAACACAAAGCTTGCACAGAAATGTCAGCTCTCCAGAAGTTGAAACAGAGGTGAAAACATTCAAACAAAAGAAAAATTAGCCGTCTATATCCAAAAGGCCAAGTAATAAGATTAGCAAGTAGCTGGTAACTGAGAAGAGCCATAAATCCCTCAGTTCTCCTGTTTCCACACCACCGTGGCAGGGGTATCCGTCCGTCACCGCACCTCTGGTCCGGATGGATGTGCCCGTCCAATTCCTTACCTCGTGGCGGTCACTGGCTGGGGTGTGTGAAGGCCGTGCTTCTTCATCTAGTGGCTCAATCTCTGCAAACTCTTCCACGGATTCTTGAAACTCAGGCAAGGACCTTCGTCCGTAACGCTTCCCACCTTTAACATATTTGGGCTGAGCTTCTAGTGAACAGTCTAGGCAGGGAGACAAGAGTTGAGGCCACATTACATGACAGTCTCAGCCCTTAGCTGACACTCACAGCTGTCAGACACAGCCTCTTATACTAGCCCCCAAAATAAACCACCACTGTTTGCCAGTTGTGCGGGGATGTGGGCGTATATGAGGCGCCAGGTCAGACGCAGAGCACGGCTTCTTTCTAATTCTGAATGACTGACAGCAGCCGGAGCGCATCTCTGCATACAACGGGAGAGATGCAATGCCAGCAGAAGCGTCTGACTTTAGAAGTACAGAATTAAGATCAGGAGAAAGCAAGGAGTCATATTTGTTCTTCTGTTTATTAAGCTGGTGTCTTGCAGGGAGGGGAAAAGGGAGAGGGGGAGATCGTACTGACAAAGAGACGCGCTAGAGGAAGTCTTGGAAAATAATGATAAAGCGAACACCATATCAGCACTGTTAGTATTCACGCACCCCTCCTGTACCTCAGTGACTCCTTTGTTAACCATCCCACCTTCTGATCCATCAGACAAGCGGGATGACAGAACAAAGAAACTGACACAGTGGATCCTAATAAATGAATGACAGCTCATCGCTTACATGAAACCTGGCATCAAGATCGCATTATAAAATTAAAAGCTGTAGAATAAAATAGTAAAGGCAAAACTGTATACTGAAAAATGGTACATTTTGTTTTTATTCTCTTCATGAGTTTGGTGTTGTACAAAACAAAATGGAATGCGCCTCACAGGAGGGTTATTTCTTGACCTTAAAGAAGGACCTCAGCATTTTGATGTAACATGTCTCAGGTTCAATGTTTCACCATGTTCACGACCACCAATGCCGCCACCGCCATCACTACCACTGCCACCGCCATCGCCGCCACCACCGCCACCGCTGCCATTGCCGCCACCCCACACTAGCCTTTCTCTACAACGGATGGCTTTAAAGCAATAGAATAAATACTTCACTCAATGCACGTGTCATCTTAGATACAGAGATTTTTTTAGCACCTTGCACAGAATTAGGAGCATAAAATATTCTATTAAAATACAGAAGATCAGCAAGGCGTTGATTTCAGTTCTTATCCGCAAAGGCACGGTGTCTGAGAACATAACGTGTATTCTATTTGAACACGACAGTCTTAACAAGATGTGTCTCAACTCACACATGGAGATTTTCGGATGAGGTTATGTACACACATCATCAAAACCAGGGTGGTCAATTAGATAAGAACTGAAAGAACAAAACCCCTCTTTCACCACCACTGGAACCACATGAGGGGTTAAGCCATTACTTTGTAGCCTCCCTGGGAAGGTCGGCGATCCTGTGTGACTAACTCTGCCCTTCCCCGCACCCCCATGCCCTTCCTCTGATATACGCTCAGATTTCACGGATGTGGTCCGAAGCATTCTGAAAATGCTCAGCACAGCTCAGAGTGAAGTATTTATGCTTGCTCTATAATTTCTAGTGATATTTATATCCAGCTTTTAAAAAGTCCCAGCCAAGTCATTGTATTCGGTGGAGCGATTCTCTTACAGGAAGAGTTTAAGCATACACAATTTAGATTGAAAATCACATGCACATTTGAAGGTACCTTTCATCAGGAGAGAGTGTGTCAGCCTGTGAGTATTCAGGAGCGGCCCAGACACCCGAGCTACTTGTTGGCAGCTGACACCCACAGATGCTAGTCAGATAAAGAGGCAATGTAGAACCATCCTTAATTTATTACACATTCTTAAGTTTTACTGGCAGACAACAAGGTACACCATTAGTGACGATGGGGATGGGGGTGGGGGTGGGGGTGGGGTTGGAAAAGATTAAAAGAAAAACTGACAACGTCAGAAAATGGAACATGACGTGTTCCCAGTGTGAGAACAGTCGTGGTCTGGGGATGGAAATGGCAAAGGAGCTCTCACTGCGCGCTGCACTTTTACGGAGGAAAAGAGTAAAGGGACAAAGCAGTCATCTTAAAAAACCTACTGTAACTGACTCCAAAACCTGCCTGTGGATGAGATGGTCTCCCAGTTATGTACCACTAAATATCCCATGCCCTGCAGGGATATGAATAAGGAAGAGAACTAATGGATTGTGGGCCATTAGATACCCTGGGAGATTTGGGTTTATTTTACTTATTTTTGCATTGCCAAGAGTTTTTAAAGTTTTCTATTTATATTTTATTATTATAATTGTGAACAAGCTTTTAGTATCTTTAGCAGAATGTAAATATATCACAAAGTCAATTTCTAGCGAAATCTAGTCAAGTATACACTCTTCTTCGGAATAAAGAGGTTAGCACAAAGGAAAAATGGAGTGTTAATGTTACCTCACACTGCATTTCCCAAACCTTCTATGTGACCAATAAAGAATTAGACTAACTGAACCAATTACAGTGACTTCTTTGACTTACACACTCACATATTTCTCTCCTTAGAGCATGAGCATCATTGTACTTACATGATAAGAAGTGAAGAAAGACAGCAAAAGTAAGGAGGTCCAGAGAGAACATTCATGGTCGACAGTCATTACTGTGTTAAACATTTGAAAACTATGATTTTCCTTATCAACTCAACCAGGCCTTTAAAAGGCCACAGCAACAGTCCACCAAATGGATTTTAAGACACTCTTACACCCCATAATTAAAGAAGGTCCAACCCCATCCTTACGCCCAACAGAGACTTAGAAAACTGCAGCCCTGGGGCAAAGTTGATGCATTTTACGAACACATCCAGATGTAACTTAACACATGTCAGGGTTTCACTGTAGAACAATTTTAGTTATGCCAGATAATATGGGGCGTCTGGGTGTCTCAGTCAGTTAAGCTCCCGACTCTTGGTTTCGGCTCAGGTCATGATCTCAGGGTTCCTGAGATGGAGCCCCCCAATCATGCTCTGCCCCGGCAGGACGGTGCCTGCTTGGGGTTCCCTCCACCCCCCTCTCTCTCTGCCCTCCCCCTCTTGCATATTCTCTCTCTCAAAATAAATAAATAAACTTAAAAACAGAAATGAAATTGCTTACATCATATAGCTTTCTTTAACATAAGTGTAAATGACTGCTCCAATCACGTGCTCCAAGGAGGGCTAGGAAATGCCAGTGATACAAACTATAAAGGACTGCCAAACTTGCAGTGTTTTCTTTCTTTGAACATTTATTTATGATTTTACCCAGATGCCAAGCTTCAGAGTCATTTTTGTTTCTTTCAGTTTTCTATTTCTCCTATTTGACAAAAATAAAAATAGGCTTTCAAGGAAAGAGGACAAGCTGAGCCTGCCTAGAGGTGCCTTGGACCCCATCCTCAGAGAATTTATTATGAAACTCACCAGTCATAGTAAAGTGGCTTTGAAGCAGTCCTACCTGACTTGGTTTAGATGATTCAGGTTTTATTCCATAAACCAAACACATGGTTATGAGTAGGGGACAACAGAGAAATCTTGATTCAATCCCCTAAACACTGCTAGAGGAATATGGAAGCAACTGATAGTCTCTACAGAGCAGATGGGGTGGGAAGGGGAATCTCAATGGGAGTTCAAAAGACGAAAGAAATACCGTTCCTTCCAGTCTTAGAAATCAAACAACTGGATGGTCAGACATCACATTCTTTACTCCAGATCTCATCTGTCCCAAGAAGAGACACTCCAGACCTGTGATAATGTCCACCTTCCAGAATCAGGGTGAATCACTGTACACATGTATGACTTGTGACCAGAAGGGCTTGCACTTATAATGAAAGGAAAATTGAAATACAGTGTCAGTGGGAAGGACCACTCAGGGGATAAGCTGGCTGGAGGCAGGGTAAACCTCTGACACTCACCCATTCTCCCCTCTCTCCACTCCCTCTCTGCCTCAACTCCAGCTGAGGAGTACAGAGCACCCTTTCCTGTGGTCCTCAGACTGACTGCAGCCTTCCTGATGTAGGTCTCCACTTGGAAGGCTTAGCTCTCCCCAGGAGCCAAAGGGCAAAACAATGAGGGCCCAAGAGGAAGAGGAAGGGGTGACAGGAAAGCCTAAACACCATGTATTCCATCAATGCTTTCTTTACAAAAACACAAGCTTGGGACCTGGGATGGAGCGCCTTCCTCAGCACTTACACGGAGAAGTTACAGGAGAGTTGCAAAGACACACTCCAATATCACGTAGATTCTTATAGCTTCTAATTATTGAACACCTGCCATGGGCAAAGTATCATGTTGTACCTGTTGAGGGATAAGATGGATATTTGATCGCTTTTTGATTTAAACCTCCCTGTTCCCAAAACTGACCGAGGATACTTACAGGATGAAGAAGAGAGCTCTGCCTTTTTGGTGCTGATATTCTTATTTTAAAATTGCTTGAAAACACCCTTGCTTTCTACTACTTCCCCTCCTGCCCCATTCTGTTAGGCTGGACAATCGTTCCCACAGACACCGGCACCTTCCAAAGTCAAAGGCCCTCAGCACAGAGTAACGCCAGTCTGAGGCCCTCCATATTACAGTTCTGCTGAGCTCACAGATTCCTGAAACTCATTTAAAAATAAGGAGTCAAAAATGAAGCATGTGCAAATCTCAGGACAAGCACTCCGAAGAAGCTTCCCTGGGAAAGGGCGGTCAGGCAGCTCCCCACTTCCTTGCTCCTGTGAACACCATTACATGCAGACTGCACAGAGTATGACCCCATACTTGATACTAAGTAAGAGAAAAGGGCAGAGAGAGAATTAAAGGGGAGACCAAGAGAAGGAGAGGGGGAGAGAAAAAGGGAGAGGTAGAGGGAGGGACAGAAGTATGTGCAGATGGGGAAAGGGAGAGGGGGTGGGACAAGATGGGCAGGGATCTAGGGGCCTATGGAAAGACAGAGGGGGCAGCAGTAGGAACAGATGGGGAGGGAACTGAGACGTAGGAGCAAAGTATAGTGGGGGTCCAAGGAGGAGGACAGAGGTGAGCTGGAGTGGTGGAAAGAAGACAGGGGTGAAACGGGGGATATCCCAAGGAGGGAAGGGGAGAAGAGAATCCAAGAGAGAATGAACAACATAAAGACATCAGGAAAGCCCTTGAACATTATCTGCCATTCCTCCCGCCTCCCAAGGTGCTCCCTGCCTCTGTGGGAGGTCATCAGCAAGCAGGGTCACCATCCCACACTTCTGTGCATACACAGCCCTTTCTGGGGCAGCTGCTCACTGGCCACTCGCACGAGGCTCCCAGCTACCCCTCCCTCTGCAGTCCCCACACAAGATGCATACATTCATCTAGGCGTTCAGTGAATGCAGTGACCGAATTTTAGGAGCAGTCTCCAGTCAATTCTTACCAATCTGAGTGGAAGTTTCTTGCTGGAACACAGGCACTTCAGGACACAAAGCTAATGGAATGGCTCTGATTAACCTTGCCTGGGAGGAAAGCTCTGAGGCTAAGGTCTGCACCCCACAAGGGTGCCCACGAATGGTGGATGGGTGTGGCTGGCAACCCCCGGGACTCAGTGGTCTGACTAGATGGTCTGTTCAGCCCTAAAGCAGTTCAAGATCAACAGGAAAAACTCTTTGAGTTGATAATGGTGACAGGATTGTTTCCTTAGGCTTCTCCTAGAGATGTCAGCCTGCTGATCCCCATTGGAAGGTCATGCATGCATCTTGAGCCATTTTGGGGAAGAAGGCAGAGATTCACATTTCACTTAAGTGAATCCTCCCCTTTGTTCCAGGTTCAACTCAAAACTTATCTCTATCAAGTAACCGCTTGGCACAACCTTCATGGAACCTTTGCTTCTACGAATTTAGCACAACTCGTACTGTCGATAGCTCCTGACTTAATGGTCATGGTCACATTTTTCTAAAAGCATTTTACATGTTAGAATCACCTACCCAGCTGGACTGTAATGCTTCCCAGGGCATTCATGGAAAGAACCTGGGCTTTGATTCAAACAGACTTGGACTCAAACCCTCAGTTGTTAAAAAGATGAGGAGTACTTAATGTCATGAAGGTTTAGTCTACTTATCTGGAGGAAGAGAAAACAGGGGCTAGGTGGGACAAGGTCACTCTTTTGTCAGGTGGCTCCTGCCCTGGACGAAGACACACCCCAGTGAGTCCCCCCACCCAGACATCTGTGAGCCAGCAGTGGCTGGGGGGCCGGTGGGCAGGTCCAGTGCAGCCCCCAAACCCACAGCAAACTTTTCCGACCTCATTTTTTTTGTATTGGGCAAGATTAGTGGCACAAGCATAATGATGTTATCAAATCCGTCATCTCAGAAAGTGGAACCACCTCCATTTCATTCTTGCTCTTTCTCTTCCTTGTCACCTCCTTCCCCTTTATCAATGGGCTGATTGAGATGAGAGGGACACACCAATTTGCTATACTTCGTATCATTTTCATGTCCCTGCTTTGGAAATCTTCTCGGACTCTGGAGTGGAAATAAACTTAAAACATTGGTACAACACCTTAGTAAACTGTTTTCTTCACGTGAGTATTTTGGTTTTTGCACAACACATGCTTTTTTTAATTAAAGAAAAATTTTTTTAATTTTTATTTCTTTTTGAGAGAGAGAGAAAGAGCGTGCGCAAGTGGGGAAGGGGCAGAGACAGAGGAAGACAGAATCTGAAGCAGGCTCCAGGCTCTGAGCTGTCAGCACAGAGCCCAACACAGGGCTCAAACCCACAAACCGTGAGATTATGACCTGAGCCGAAGTTGGGCGCTTAACCGACTGAGCCACCCAGGTGCCCCAACACATGTATTTTTTTAAAGAATGCCTTCTTACCCTTAGTAAAAACAAAGCACATGCAAAATCATCATAAATACTCTTCGTAAAATCATCACAAGTGTTCTATAGCACACATGAATTGCTATTTGTTCTGTGATTACAGATACAACGCGATTTGTCTAACTATACATTATCAAATATTTACGCTTGATATATATTTTTCCACTACTTTATTTTTTTCCCACTACTCTAAATGACTATCCTTATAGACACATCTTTGTGCACATACATAAATATTTCCACAGCATAAAAATCTGAGAGCTGCATTCATTAGCCAAAGGCATTTTTACAGCTTTTGGTGCCCATTCATTGTTTGATATGATTCCAATAAGATCTTATCATTTTGTATGACCACCAGTGGGCCTGAGTGTTTCCAATTCTCTCTTAACTTATGAAATGACTCCACTCCTTTCTTGATGGTGGTGGTGGTAGTGGTTTTATTTTGCTTTTAACTTTTGGAAAAATTTTCTGGTCCTCAGCGTTAGCATCTCACAGACACCAGGGAACCAGGGAACTAAATCCTTAGTTATTTGAGTATTTTGTAACAACCAGAGAAAGAACAACCAAGCACAATGGGTGGGTCACTGGTGCCTATATCTCCTAAAAGCAGGGCCCTCAGTCAGACATCAGTGCAGGGCCCAAGGTCTCTAAAGACAGTTGCAAACACATATCTTTAATCGCTGCAAATTAGGGTCTAGCCTGGGGCCTGGCCAGAAGACCTGCTTCAGTGCACACTTGCTCAGTGAATGAAAAGTTATCTGTTTATTATATCTATAGCTTCTTCAAAGTGTAAGAAAAATAATGACATTAGGGCAGCTCCTGGAATTAAGAATTTTAATTTTTAAAAAAATCACCTGCCCCATAACCACGCATAGTCTTATTTTCTTAACGATTTGGCTTTTCCAGATCCGAGTGTTCCCTCGCCAGTAAACAAAGGGAAGATTTTTACGTTAACCCTATCAGGGAAAGAAAGGGCTTCCTCCTGTATGATGCTAACATCTTCCACTGAACAGAAATCTAATGCGCGATGCATTGAACAAGGACAAAATCTCCGGAGAGCAGATCCAGACAGTATGCCGATGCCGTATAGCTTGGAGCCTGTGCCAGCATTTCCATCACAAAAATCCTATAATCCAAAGCCACAGCAAATTGAATAAGTAACTAATAATTAGGTTTTTCCCCCTCTCTTATTCCAGGAAAATAATTTAAAAATTAAATTGTACACATAGATAGGAAGGGATTATGTCACTGGTGATGTTAATCAGTTAGGAATTTATAAACAATTCCCTATATCCCCAATCCATTTTTCTGTCCTTATCTGAATGGCAGCAGTTTTCACTGTGGTGGTGGTGTTCTTAGGGGGAAAAAAAAGCTTTTTCCTAAGAGTCTTAGAATCATAAATTATCAGAGGAAAAAGATGCTACAAATCATCTAATTTGAAAAATCACGCTAATTTAAAAAAAAAGGAAACTGTACCTCAGAGACGTTATAAATGGCAGAACTCAAGTCTATGGAAATAATGACTTAATTCCATCTCCCCTCAAATTCTAAGATAGCTTCGTTTTTATTTATATATAACTGCCTTTTATTAGAGGAATATGAAGGTATGAAATCCACTGGGCATTTGCCCTTAGCAAGCAGAACCTTGTAATGTCGATTTATGTTAGGTAAAATCTGACAGAAAAGCAAAGCTAGCCTTTTCCATAAATTTAGATGTCATTTAGATATTCAGAGACAACACGACTCCATCTTGGAGCTGAACGGAGTTTAAGTATTTTCCAGTACAACTTCTTTCCCACATGAGGTGACCAAAGACCCCAAAGGTTGTGACATATAAAGCCACCCAATTAGAAAAGCAGAGCCAGTATTTTATCATTGCTGGCTCAGGGGCCTTTCCGCCATATCAAGCTGGATTTTCTATGGGATAGTCTGGTACAGCATCTGGTATAACTTAGAAAATCTTAGGTATTATAAAATTTCCACTCATGACCCATTCTGTTTCAAAGGCTGTGCACTGTGGCCCTATTCTTTCGGTCACCTTCCACAGTTTAAGAGTAATCTTTTCTCTCAAAGTCTAGTTGGTCCATCGACTTCAAAAGACAAAACAAAAATAGCACAGGTCTGGCCCTTATCGTACAAATGTACAAGTACTGAAAAGCCAAATAATGCTGCAGACACAGGCATTTCTGTCACTAATGATCAGGTGAAACTTGGTTTTTTTCCTCCCCTTCTTGCTGACTCTGGCCACTTGTCAGAATCTTTTTGGCCATACTGCACTGACTGAGAACTGGGTTTACCCCCAGCTCATCCAACTGGGGGTTAACATGCTTCCTAGATTGGGGGAGTCCCTTGGTGAGCCCCTCAGCATCCTCCTGGGCCACCATCTGTGAGACTTCAGTTACGCAATGTGCCTCTTTGGGCCTCCAGGTGCTCACGATAAGCTGTCAGTGTTTTCTCCAGCCCTACAATCATACGGTCTATGATTTAGGTGATAGTTATCTTCATAAAGGGGAAGGTGGGGGTGAACTGAGACGGCCTCTTGATACTGCATTTGAGTTCGGAACCTTCTTTCTCTCTCACCAGCCAAGCCAGTCTGCCTGTGGGGGTTGAATCACATTTTAGAGTGGGTGGGAGCACGTTTCAGTGCAAAGAACTGCATGATCCCCGAGAACAACTGGAAAGGCCGGAGAGAGAGAGACGGGCAAAAGACAGAAAAAGCAGAGATGTCAGGAACAAAGCAGGGAATGTGGGAGGAAGCGCTGACTCACTGCCTCCTCTGAGATAAAATGCCCTTTACGGCGCTGGCTCAATCCTAGATTTTATCCCACCAGGCCAAACATTAGGGAGGTCCCGTAAATGCTGGATACGTTGCTATCGATAAGTACTCTGCCACTCCATCACACCGATCTGGGGCAGCTTTGTAACGAGGGTTTGCTACAGCCTACCCGAAGCATGTGGCACACAGCAAAACCATCGAGATCCCTTCTGGGCGCTGTCCTGCAAGACCCGTCCAAATTATGGTCTTGACCTCCACGGCAGCGGGGCACACACATAACTCTGAAACCAGCATCTGGAGCTAGCTTCATCAACGTTACTTCCCAGCTACTGGCAAAGTAGGCCAGCCTTTGTCCGCCTCCTCATCCTATTATTTAGATCCCAGCACTGAACAACTCTAGGCGGTACCCTTCACATCTGGGGTCACCGTAAGTCTGTGCATTTATTATGACAATCTTCTGGCAGGTGACCATGCAGGTTTTGAAGAAAGGGCAGCCAAGAGGTCATGCGGACTAGTGTCAGAGTTGCCCATTCCAAACCGACATAAAAGCACATGACCAGCACCCAGAAGAACCACAAACTTAATGTTTATGTTACTGAGTTTATGTTACGGAGGCTCTTACTAACTAAAATGTGGAGATGTCACCAAAGCTCTAATCCGGGTCCCAAGATCTTGCGCTATTGTTATCAAGATGACAAACAACCTCATGGGGCGCCTGGGTGGCTCAGTCGGTTGGGCATCCGACTTCGGCGCAGGTCATGATCTCACGGTTTGTGAGTTCGAGCCCCGCGTCGGGCTCTGTGCTGACAGCTCGGAGCCTGGAGCCTGCTTTGGATTCTGTGTCTCCTTCTCTCTCTGCCCCTCCCCAACTTGTGCTCTGTGTCTCTATGTCTCTCAAAAAATAAATACATGTTAAAAAAAAAATGACCGACAACCTCAAATAAATAAAAATACCAATAAAACGTGAGACCTCGTAAGAACAAAAGCCCATGTTCCAGCAGTGGTCATCTACTGAAATTCTATTAGTAGTCTGGAAAATCTCCAGAAGGCAATAACCTCCCCCACAGGCTCACTGTAGGCTTCTAGAGAGCTCTGGCAAGCCTCAGAGTTGACGATAACCTTCCTTGGGGTGGTACTATACGCAGAAAGGGGATGTTCGATCCAGAACCCAAAACACCGCTAAACATAATGTTCACAGATATGACACAAATCTTGAGCATTCCAGAAGGTATGATGGAGAACTAGATCACCTGTGAAGATAAGAAATGAGTTCCCATCTGTGCTTTATCTAAATAGGTCACATTGAATGACTCCTTGAAGTGACAAAATGTTAATGATTTTTCCTCAGTCTCAAAAACTGGACTATATTTCTATGTTATCTTTTTTAAAATCAGGTTTTTAAAAATCTAGGTGTAATTCACATCGAGTAAATTTCCTTTTAGTGCACAATTCTGTGGGTTGGAAAAACTCATAAAATCTGTAACCACCACCATAATCAAGATGTGAGACAATTTCATCACCCCAAAAATCCCCTCATGCTTATTTACAGCAACCCCTATTTCTAGCCTGACAACCAATATTTGATAAAACTGGACTGTACCGTAATACAAATATCAGCACTGCTTAGACTTTCCTTTAAATATTTACCATATTTCACCGACCCAAAACAGACAGACTGAAAGGCAGGCAGGCACACACACACACCCTAGATTTGAACACTATGACAGTAGGATATGTCTTACAATCAATGGCATTTTGCTATTTTAACTGGTAAAAACTTTTTCTTTTGGAGATACATAAAATGATGTCTTATAATCTACAGTGCTTTTTAAAAAACTAAGTGAAGTGTAATAGTAAGTTCTTTATTTTTCAACATTCATTCAATACTTACTATGTGAAGCCTTCTACTAGACACTGAAAACAGAAAAATGAAAATGTGGTCCTCAAAACTATCACTTGAGATATAAGTTATCAATTATAATATATGATGTCTGTAGCAAAAGGTTATCCACCTACTAAGTAAAATTATCTCTAAATTAGACACTCTTCTTCTTTCAGGCAAAATTCTCCCCTAACTCAGATCCTTCCGTGGACACAGGAAATAAGGATGAAGGTAGTACCATTCGGCTTCACTCTGCCCATTCTAGGAATGAGTTATTGCCACGCCATGTGACGTATTGCCTAGGAACAATCCAATTATTTCTTCCATAATACACTGTTGTGGTAGGGAAGCCTCATTTCAGTGTTCAACAGCTGCAAGGCTTTTAGGATAATATCAGAAGACAAGTCACTCAAAATAACTCAATCTGCAAGAGGCAGATGCCCCAAATCTTTCATAGACATGCTTCAAAGTCCCCAAATTCTTCCCTGGGCAATTTTTAAAGGGGAGTGTAGAGAAGAAAAGTTAGTGAGTGCCCTTACCTGATTCTTGAAAGTGTTCTTCATTTGACAGAGTTCTAGACAAGATAAGTATTAATGCTTCTTTAAATTGGTCAAAATGCACCTAAAAATAAACAATTAAAAATGAGTTCAAAAGAGTTTCCACAGCCTTAAGGACGCAAATCCATCTTCAAGGTACCAGAACCGTTTGTTAGCATCCTGACAGCCTTGAAGTGAGTCACAAACAGCTTTTGTTCTCTTTTCTTCATTTCTCTGAAGCACTGAAGGGAAAAGTGAACTGATCATTTCTGACACCCCCGGGTCGTAAACCCTAACATCAACATCAATATTTATTCAACCCCGAGGGGGAAAGCTAGATAGCAAAACCCTCTTTATACACTCAGAAAAAGATACGTTTTGAACTCAACTCCTTTTATTTTTCTGAACAAGACCACAACAGAAAGATGTTAGGTTAGACATTAGGAAAAACTTCCCAAGTAAATGATCCATTGTAACAATGCCCCAAAGATGCTTTCATCCCTGAAGACATTCTAGAAGAGGGTGAGCTATCATCTGAGGGTGACTTGAATACAGTCTTGCCTGAGGCAGGTATATAATATTTATCTCCCAAGGCCCCTGTGACTCCATAAACAAATAGAAATCAATAGCAAACCCAAAGAATAAAAGAACCTTGGGAAGCTTTGTCTTGAATTCTTAAAAATACAATTACCTTGATAGAAGGATGAAAGAACATGAGTTTTATTTAAGTAAATATTCAGTTAGAATTGGGGAAATACTTTGGTTAAAGGGGTAAAACAGTTTTCTTGATGGCCAAGTGTATTCTTCCATAATTTAAATTTATGTGACCTCACCGTGGGGTAGAAGGGAAAGATGATATTCCTTCTCACGGTAATTCTAGTTCGATGATGTGGCACCTATTAACACAGAAGCCTATACATAAATTCAAAGTTGGTAAATTTGTAATTTGTGCCGCTAAGGGTCTCTTTGGACACCGTTACAAAACACTGTCTAGAAGTTTAAATATGAGTGACAGATAAAAACCACTTGGCGAATTATACTGGGAAAAGTAGCAAACCTCATTAGTTATCTAAACAATGGAGGAAAAAATCCTATGTCTTATCTATGCAATTTACCATACTGTCCCACAGTAGGTGTGATTTTTCTACCACAACCATTTTGATCACTCCAAATTACTTTCCAAAATCATCTCCCTTTAGATGGTATAGACTAAAAATCAGTATACCCTATGGAGCCAGAGCAGAAATCCGCCAAGGGAGGCAGGACATCTGCTAGAGAGCCAGGGCCGTGCAATCAATGAAAAGGTGAAGACACTGCAGAAATGTAAGCGATACTAATTAGGGTTCACAGCAGACAAATCACTGCAGAGCCTGCAGGAGGAGAAAGGGCCAGGTCCTGCTGTGTCCCAAAGTCAGAGTACGGGCTTCAGGCACTGTGGCATCCTGGCTCCCGTTCCCAGGGGCAAGGCCATCTTCCCAAGCAGCCAGTTCAAAACCACACAGACCCAAGGGCTCTCCTGCCCATGGACATTGGCCAGGCATTTACTACTTCCTACTGGAACCATTCCTTCCTCACAGGGGGGCGGGGGGGCAGGAGGAGGGTTGGGGTACAGGCTCTGTGCTGGAGCCAGCTGGGTCCAGGTTCCGACCCTGCCTCAATCACTTACTGCCTGCTGTGAACTGGCTAAATTACTATACCTCTCTGAGCTTTAGTTTGTTCATATAGAAAAATGGGGATCTCTAACAACTAAAGTTTAGGACTCATTCAGCAAATATTTATTGAGCAGCTGCTATGGGCCAGGCAATGTCCTAAGCCCTGCTGACAGAGCAGTGAACAAGAGTGACAGAGACCTTGCCGCCGTGGAGTGCATGTTCTCAGGAAATGTCACAGGGGGTCCAGGCAGCCACTGTGTGAAAAGCATTGCATGCCTTTTATGTTATTTATAGTAACACCTCCCTCACAGAGGCATTAGGAAATCAAAATGAGAGTTACATAAGGGGTCTAGAACTTCCAGGGTAACTTATCAACTACTCGGTAAGTGGTAGTTAATACTCTAATAGCTATATGGGGTGACTGTTTCCCCTGCTTTACAGAGAAATGGCTACATTTTCAAGCAAAGCAACTGGCCCTGAAAGTGACCGTGACAGCCAAGTGGCAGTGGTGGAGGTGACAGCAGGGATCTTGCCTCCCCGCCAGTATCTGGGCAGTTGCCCAACATCAGAGAAGCCGATCCAATTTGCTGTGCTTAGGGACCTCAGCTTGGGGTTTCTCCTCTCTTAGGACAGTGATGGGAATGACTTGAATGAAACCTTGGCCTCTCCTTGACACAGTTATGAGTTGAACAGAAAAGGGAAGTGCTTGCCTTGAGAACTTCAAGTCCTATCTACTTCACCTCTGGGTCTCTGCTGGGTCTGGGCTTTGAGAGAGGTTATTGGATCTTGTCCCTACATAGTCCCTACATAGTCCAGATACCTACAATCTGGACGTTGATTCTCATCAACTTCCAAGACTTTGTTACACCATATTTAAGGGATAGTTAGCCTCATACAAACAAACCGACCTTTGAGACAGTAAAACCTCATTTATATGGAGATGGCTTATCAGACAATCAAGCAGCAGACAACTGGAAAACAAAGAAGTGATGTCCAAAGCTGAGGAAGGCATGGAAAAGCCCATACACTCTGCTCACAGAAAATGCTACAGAACCAGCTCCGGAGCTATTTATTCTCACTCTACCTGATTTATTATAAGCTTATTTTCCTGCTTCCCAGACCACTATAGATTAGACGCAGCAAATAAGACACAGGAGCACTCTGAGGTGAAGTACTAAGAAAAGTAACTACTGACATCTTGGGATTGAGTAAAGACGTTAACTATCTTTCCTCAGACAAAAATACAGTTTTTAAACTTAAAAAACCTTGTCTTAAAAACTCTACCAACTGTTAGAGAAGACATACACTAAAAAACCTAATAGGCTGGGGTTATTTATTTAGTGTTGAGAAAAGTATCTATGTGCCACAAAACAAAGGCTGAGAGTATTGCTCTTATAATGTAGTCAAATAACTGATAGACCAAGAAGATTTTAAATGATCAAGAATAATCTTATGCTGGGGCACCTGGGTGGCTCAGTCGGCTGGGCGTCCGACTTCGGCTCAGGTCATGATCTCGCAGTTTGTGGTTTCAAGCCCCATGCTGGGCTCTGTGCTGACAGCTCGGAGCCTGGAGCCTGCTTTGGATTCTGTGCCTCCCTCTCTCTCTGCCCTTCCCCTGCTCATGCTCTGTCTCTCTCTCTCTCTCAAAAATAAATAAACTTTAAAAAAAAAAAAGAATAATCTTATGCTGTTTAATATCCTCTTTGACAGGGCAAAACTTTAACAAAATGTTTGCAATCCCCAAAGGTTATGTAAGACTGTTACTAAATGGGGTAAGAGATGCTGTTATCAGAAAATTGCATTAATATGTAGATCCTGGATAACACTAGATGAGTGGGTGTATTATTGCAGGTTCCTTCTTTCCTGGGCATTTGGTCATTTGGATCTCACAACATCCACATGAGCCAGGTAAGGCAGGCATCTGCCCTTGGAATTGAGGAGGCAGAGCACAAAAAAGGCATGGGCCTTGCTGGCGGCCTCACGTCTTGAAGTTTTGGGGTTGCCTGGTGAACCCAGGACTTCTGACTGGAGTCATCAAAGCCTGGCAGCCCTCCTGCCCTAGACCTGCTTCACTCTCTGACCTCTCAGGGAAATCCCTAAACTGCCCCACATCAAATCCCCAACTTTACACAAAGCCAGTGTAAAACAGTACACTGGGGCTCCAGGGGGTGAAAGGTCAGGAGGAGAATCTTGAGTGTGGGAGGGGAGAAGAGGAAAGAAGAGAGGAAAGTTGATTAGCACTTACAAGATAGAAGCTGGTGAGTGCTGTGAGAGACACAAAGACAAGCTGGAGAGACCATTTTTATGACATTTGGCTTCTCTGAGATATTCACAGGCAGAGCTTAACAGTTTCCAAAACAGACCTACTGAATCGGCCATTTTTTTTTTTTTAAGAAAAAGGGGCTATAAAAGACTAAACTTGATTAACTCAGAGGTTCTTCATAATCTAACAGTGTCTATCTGATGGACCTCTTCCACACACACACACACACACACACACACCCAGAAATCCAAAAACAAAAACGTGGCAAGCTGATCAAAACAACTGGAGCAGCCTTAAGTCTTAAACCGATCTTATTTTCCCTCCTGCTAGGGCATAGAGACACTGGACTCTCCACTTTAAATAACAGTAAATTCCACATCTTCCAAGAAGACAGTTCTCTAATAGAGGCAGGTGACTGCTATTTTCTGACAATGCTCATGAATACTGATGTGGTGGAAAAGCCCCTTAGGGCACATCCCAGAACCAAAACGTTAATAAATGCCCTCCTATTGTAAAGAAATGTGCATCAGCGGGCTCACTAAGTTCAGTAACTGGAATTTGTAAGTACCATTTTTCTCCTCCAAGGGAGCTTTACTATTGCATTACGTTAAAAGTTAGAAATCGTCACAAATATACAATGCAATTAAACCTCACACAGTAACAAGCCTCCAAGCCATGCTTCCCCTGGTTGGCACCCCCTCATTTGAATAATAATTGCTGCCATTCATTTTACAAGCATTCCTATATCTTGTATGCCTCAAAGGACAGTTTGCAGCAATGGGAAAATTACATGACAGACTAAAAACACACATGACATTTACACTAAATTAATGGGAAGACTAGTCAAATCTGATTTTTTTTGTCATGTGTCACCAGCACATAATAGAAATTCACATCATTTTTCCTTTCCAAATTTCATACGAATGCTTTTTTAGAAACATAATTTGCCTTTCCGACAAAAATAAAGTATCACATAAGAAAAAAACGTTACTTCAAACCGCACACACAAAAAAACGGCAACAGGAAGTAGAATAAGGAACCTAACGTTGCATAAAATCATCTTACACAATCATGGAGATCAAATACATACAGTTTCCACATGTATGCAGTACAAACAGACCCAGGATGAGAAACTCAAGCCAAGTGTTGAACCAAGTGGTCTTATTAAATGAGACAAAGGCCCGTGTAACTATCATCACACAGAGGAGGTTCGTATCTAGCAATACACAGGGAAACTGATGGAAGAACACTCAAAACATTAAATGCTAGCTGAATCGGGTAGAGAAATATGGACTCTTCAGAAGGACACAGTGCAGGAAAATGATGTTTACAGCATTATGCAAAAGAGAAATGATACAAAGAGATGTCGTTTCATTAAGAAAGAAATAGTTGTGAAATGTTTTATTTTAGTAAAGCATTCAGATGATTTTGGTCATTTACTATAGATAATGTGGACAGGGGCAATGTGGAGAGGGGCAAGCCCATTGCCCATCATAAAAGGCAAGTCCACGGGACACGTGGGTGGCTTAGTTGGGTAAGCGTCCAACTCTTGATATTGGCTCAGGTCATCATCTTGCAGTTTGTGGGTTTGAGCCCCACATCCGGGGCTTGGGATTCTGTCTTTCTCTCTGTACCTTCCCCACTCACTCTCTCTCTCTCTCTCAAAATAAATAAACTTAAATTTTTTTTAATAAAAAAAAAGACAAGTCCAAACCTAAAGCAACTGTATGAAGTCATACTCCAAGACTGACCCAAGGGGACCCACCTACAGATGGAGATGGATGCAACCATCGCCACACAGAAGAAGTTTCTAGCAAATCTATTCTCCACTCCTAGCCATATAGGGCTAGAAAGGGGCAAGAATCAGTACTTGAATCCAGGTCTGACTTCAAAGACTGTGCTCTAATATTATACTGTCTTGATGTGATAGTAGTGGTGATGAGAGGGGCGTGGAGAATGAGATTCATTCTCGCATATCTGGAATCCAAGGAGGCTGTGAAAATGTGTATTCAAACTCAGGGATGGGGAAATCTGGGTTCCTATCCTGCTGCTGCTTCCACTGAGTTGCCTGACCTTGGATGGGTCAATGTACTTTTCCAAGTTCTCTTTCTAAGGTTTCTTTGTCATACAGGTCAACACTGAAGTCTAAAATCTGTGACGGACACAAAAGAACGGTAAGTCCCCTCTGTCCAGAAAAGACGTTACTCATAAGAGTATCAGTGGAATACTGCAGAAATCGGATCAGCCTTCTGGACCATACTTTCTCCAGAGAAAGAGACAGTCATTACTGAAATAAAGCAGGTAGAAGAGAACAGTCTTTCAGCACTTTTTCCCACCTCTCGTTGGGAGCCAAAGATCTTCCCATCAGACTAAATACCTCTGAGAGGCTCAAGGTTCACAGCACGTAAAACCAAAGTTAATTTTGCAATAAGTCTGACAACAAAGTATTAATACAGAAGTAAATCTTGCAGCCTCTTAATCAGATTCTCTTCTTGTCCAAAAATGGGAACCACAGACCCCTAGGAGTTCAAGTCAACCTTAACAGAGATGGTTGTAAAAGAAAGGAGTGATGGTCTACACAGGGTCATAAGACAAAATGGGAATCAGAAAATATCCCTCACCATTTCAGGTTAAACTATGGTGGCTAAACAGTAAGATACAGCAAAGGTCCAGACATTTAATAAGAGCAATGAGAAATGTTTCCACCATTTCCTCCAATGCATTCAAAAAGCCTCAGATCAATATGATACAGGAGGATGAACACCAGGTAGTTATAAATAGACACTATTTGATGATCAAGTGTAATTTTGCACACAGAGAACAAGTCCAAATAATCACTGCCAGAAAGTACTTCTGTATTTCTGATTTACTTTTCGAATGGTTAAAATATGTATAAGAGAAGGAAATTTTAAAAAGCTTTTAATGAACTGGAAACAAACAAGCAAGTCTACCATATGAAATTAATCACGATATTTATAAATGACTCCCCCAAGCACTTTAAAATGAAAGATGGGAAATCTGAGTTTAATTATATATTTGTAAAGCTATTAGATCTTAAAACTAAAAATTTCAAAGCACCTTTGATGAACAAAGTCCACACACCTATGGGACTCTTTGGAAGCCACTGGTAAGTTCTGCTACCAGGTGGCCTGTTTTGATTCTAAAGAGTGCCAAAGACATAGAACACTTCAGCGTCCAGGTTAGTATCAGCAAGTATAGAAGGAAACGCCTCAGAACCTCAGGGGGCTATTTTGTCTCAAAGTTGTTATATTCCATAAGTAAAGGAAAATGCATTTTTAAAACTATATAAATAACACCTTCAATAAAACCAAGGTAAATTATACTTCTGTCCTGATTACTAATAAAGGAGAAAGGCATATGAGAACATTTCATTTCTAAGAAACAAAAAGACCAGGAAGCACCTGTGGCCAATATCAATTGCTAGGATGAAAACTTGGTTCAATTTAAGAGCTAATGCTGCTCTGTTTTCTTCTATGTTTGTAGTATGTATTTGCTCCCAGGACTATTCACCTGCCAGGCACATTACCCGACCAGACTGTAAGTTCTTCAGTGTCTTCAGGAGTCCCTTGTCTTGGGCTTCTACCCACCTGACAGGTGCTTCACTGATGACAAAGCTATGGATGGAGCTCTTTTGATTATGTAGCAGGAAACACCTTACCAGCAGTGTCCTGCCTTCCTTCAAATCAGTGATCCACAATCCTCAGGCATTGCAAACACTTACATAGTAAGCACTATGCTCAGGGGAATATGGCTTCAAGTTATAAAGCAAGATCAGATAGATGAATTGAAAAGGTTGAATGGCCTAGTAGCAAAATGGCGTGAAAATGGCAAGTCAATTTCAGTTACTTTCCTTAACAACTGTCAAAAGAAACATTAGGCTTAAAAAAGAAAAGCCAAGAATTCATTACAGATGGATTTTAAAATAAAAAATAAACAGAAAATATTCATATTGAGGAAAACAATGCATTTTAGCTTATTCCTTTTTCAAGAAAAAAAATGACCAATTCAGCCCAATTCCAATAAAGGTAAACTTGGAAGTTTTGTTTCATTTAAAAATTACACTCATTAAAATTTAAAGATACATTTGAACCCTAGGCATGCGGGAAACTTTTGGATACTACTGTATCCAAAAACCAATTTAATGGAAAACCTTAGTCTATGATAAACATAAATAAGTTGCACAGACTAGCAGAATGCCTAACATGTAGGACACACACAATATATATTTGTTGAATTAATGACTATATTTAGATTTGTCATGCTACTATTTCTTTCTCCTTGTTAAACCAAATTCCTAAGCCTTATACATTTTTCTACAATTACCATCTAAAGAGAAGAAAGATGATTGGCATTGAAAACAACTTACAATTTTACAACTTACAATCCGTACTCAACATCTCAAGAAGGTGTTAGCACTTAGAATTCTTCAGCAAATTCTAAGGAATTTTTTCCTTATAACTTAAAACTATAGACTATATAGAATATCTTAACAGCATATGGCCAAGTTTATGTGATCATCTGAGGAGAATAATTCAGTTTCATAAAAAATGCAAATCGAACGGTAGTGCATTAATTCATGCCAACCCTGCTCTCAAGACAGTCACCAGAGACCTCCCACGTGAAATCAATATGCATACATCTATTTAACTTTTATCACTGGCTCACTAAGTAAATATCAGGCTACAGACCACTTAGGTATTCATTATTCACAGGCAAATAGCAAACGTAAAAAGCAGGCTGATAGTGTCAAGTTGTTAACAAATCAATCGATAACTGCTCCCCTGTTTTAGTTTGCTGAACGAGGGCAAAGATGTACAACATCTGGAGCAAACTGTGTAAGTGCTAAGGTGCAATCTGTGCACAGCAGAGGGATCTGTATTTATGCTGATGTGGAGACAACCTCTCCAGGAACCCTTAGGTTGTATCTGTTCTTCTCAGGCTTTAATAAGCACTGAAACACATCCACTCTCGGTGCTATTCCTTATACAACAAAAGGGCTGAGATCCCCAAGGACCACAGTAGTGGGAAACTCTACTCCCTTAGCTCCCCAAGGTGTCTGAGATGGAGACAGAATGAAAACACATTTGAGCGCGTTACATGAATGAGGAACAAATGATTTCATCCTCAAACCTCCCAATTCTATGACTTTAGCAGCAAGATTTTTAGCATTTTTTAGGGACCACATGTTTTCACAGGCAGCTAATCCCTCCCCCAAGAGTGGCCAAGAATGGGTTTCACTTTCGTAAAACAAACAACAACCTCACATTTTTTTTCTTTAAGTGTGAACCCTGATAAACATGATGTTCATAGTGCCAAGCCCCTGGGAATAGCATCCTTTGTACATTAATTTCAGGGTGATCACTACTCCCATCTGTCTCCTGTCACAGACAGTCAATACATCCTACTGTATCTGAGGTCACTTATCCAACTTGTCATCTAAGAGACAGCGAAAATGAAATGAAGAAAAAGAAATTCAGTCACCGGAATAAAGTTGAGCTTCATGACTCCTTCCTCAATTTACACATGATAAAAACCACTGTCTACAAAGCATCATCAATGACAACAGAGCTCAAAAAGCAATGCCCATTTCTTCCTCTCATCCATTCCAAAAATCAGCAGCAAGACTCAACTCAAAGCCATACAAATGATGCTCTTAATTATAATTACAAAAATTGAAGGCAATATGAGGTCAAGACAGATCAAACACCCTTTCCACTAACAGCAGGAGGTATATATAAAAAAAAAAGGCCCCTTCTCACTTCCTACTCATTTCTGTCACTTGATCTGTGGGGACAACATGACTATTTGTTGTCAAATGCAGAAGTTAACATCGGCACACATGCATATCCCTGCTGGAAGCAAGTCCTGCTGGGTTTTAAATGAACCTGCACTGTATTTACTTATCCTCCTGTCTTATTTCCTAGGTGAAAGGTTTAATTAATACTTCACCCCAGAAACACAAGAAATAGCTTTATTGGGAGTAAAAGTCATAACAGCAATCTATTCATCCTGTGAGCGGCAATTTTCTTGCTACATTTTCTTTCTCTTCGAGGGAAATCTCAGTCCCCTCCCTCTGCCCCAACGATGAATAGAGAGTCCCCAAAATGATCCACAACGAACAAGAGTTGGAAAACATGCTCTTATTGCCTCTTTTCCCTCTCTCTTCATCTGGGAAGCTCAGGGCACACCTTTATTCCAGAGCACAAATTCAAGCGGGCCCTCGCCACCTGAGCAAACCACACTGCCGGGTCCCACCCATTACATTTTTTCTGTTTATCAGGTTAACAGCTAGGGGCACACACAGCCAGGATGTTAGAAGCAAGTTGCAACACGCGTGCTCTGCACCCCACCCCCACCCCGGACAGAAGCTGCACCCACTTCCCGCTGTCTGCCTTCTCCCCCAGACCTTACCCTGCCCAAGAGGTTGTCCTGAAGCAGCGTCTCCTGGAGCACTGGGGCCACCTCCTCCAAGCTCAACATGTGGCAAAGGTCGGTGAGTTCCTCCTGTCCCAAGGACCCGGTGCCTGTCGTGTCAAAACTGTCAAACAGCTCCTTGAGTCGGGCCTCATGCTGGTCCTGCTCCACCTCATCCATCCCATAGCCCACGGCGCTCACCTGTGTGCGACAGAGACAAGGGCGGGTGGTGGCAGCCCGGGAGTCCTACCCCTGCCCTCGCCAGCCCCTTGGAAAGGTTCTGTACGTCCTTGGCCCCTGATGCTGGTCCATGAGGACCTCGGTGGAGGCAGGCAGGAGAGGCGATGCTGCACCCTCACCCCTCACCCCACCCCCAGCAAGACCTCAGGTCTCTCCAGGAGCCAGCCCTGGCCGGCCAGGCGCCCACACAGGCACTCACACCAGGGCCACAGCTACACCGGTCACTCAGGGTAACGTTACCAGAATGAGGGAGTCTCCTCTCCTGCCTGGTCCTTGGGCAGGCGGCCAGTCTCAAACTCAAGACTGAAAGCGCTTCTCTATCAGCTCACGAGCCCCTGGACGTACAGAAGGTGAAAGGCCACTTCTGACACTCCGTCCTTTCAAACTAACTGTTAGCACCAATATAGGCTGCAGGGCCCGAGCTGTGAGGCAAGTCGGCGAGCTCCAGACCACCTGCCCAGATGTCGCAAGCCACCGCTGTGGCCACGCTATCTAGTTCCACTTGGCTCAGTCTAGATGCCCCCCATCACAGTTAGCATGGAGGCTTGCAGCAAGAGGCACTAGATGGATATGTCCGATACAACACAAAACCACCTCCCTGTTTACATGAGACACAATGCCTTTTACACAAGTTCCCCCAAAAGCAGTGCAATTAAACTTCACTGGTGCAATTACGTGAGGTGTGACAGGAAGGGTATTCCCTGAAGCTGTCTTTAGTCCCTGGGGGTTTTAGGTAATGCCTAATTGCCTAGAGAAAGGGGAAAACACTATTCCAACCTTTCAGACTATGAGCTTCAGAGGAGCCACAGACCATATGAATCATACAGAGTCTCAGGGAACCTCCATTATCCAGACCACCTCATGTCTGTGCACATGGTTAGTCTGTCTTCCTTCTTTTCAACCCCCAACCCCAGGCTTCCCATTTCTCCACCTTCCATGGGATCAATAAAAACACAGGCTCATGATTAACTCAGAATCACTTCTGCTAAAAACAGACATCATAAAATTCTAGGTACCTCATATTTTAAGAGTGAAATCTGGGGGTTTCTTTGGTTGCGCAAGAATTCATTTTTAAAGTGTTGGGTCTTCTGATGAGAGCCTGAAATGCGCACGTCTGAAGCTACCTTCACCATGACGCAACGGAAGCCAAACACAACTTAGACCCCTGAGACAATGACCTCAGCCATCTAAACCAGGCTCTCAGCACCAGCCCCTTGACTATAAAAAGCAGCACTTTCAAAAAATATATTTATCTTGCCCATATATTTTTTTTACTGTGATAAAAAATACATAACGTGAAATCTAACCTAACAAAAATTTATTAACAAAATTTTAAGCGCGCACAACCGTCTTCTTCGCTAAACGTGCACTGTTGTACAGCGGATCTCTAGAATGTTTTCATCTTGCGTGACTTTGTACCCACTGTAGAACAACTTCCCATTGCCCCCTGCCCCAGCCCCCGGCAAACATCCCAGTTTTCAAAGCAGCACCTTTAACAAAAGCCCTGAGTAAGAAAACTCTCTAACTCACGGGCGATGTGCATATAGCAGATGGGCAACACGGGCGACACACAAGTTCAGGTGTTGAACGTGGCCAGAACTGTAAATGAGAGAGGCTTCCATAACACATCAGTGCTGCTCTAGGCTGTGCTGTTTTCTTCCCACAAGCAGCTGTCCAAAACATTACAAGCTAAAATGCAACCATGACCACCTGGAGTTTCAGCACAATGAGGTAGACTCAAGGTGTTTTCAAACAGCTCGGCCACTACTCAAGGCCACTACTCAATTCGTACTGGGGCCGCTCATTAAGGCAAAGCAGCACCATTTAGGTCCAGGCTCCTGGTCTCGGGGTCTTTTAATTCTCAGCTTTTCTATTACTAAGGTGCTGTCGGTTCTGGCTGCCTTCCCAGGATTGGTCTGTTGGGTTAACTAATCACCATGCAAATGTTTTCAAAATAAGTTGAGAGTGCGATATAAACATCAGAGCATCAGAAAAGAAACACCAAGGTGTTAAGCGAAGCCACAGAAGTTAGGAATTTAGACAAGACCAATGCCTGGCAAATGAGACTCCGTTAGAGTCTGTCAGTTTGTTGTCGCCTAGGATCTGAGACTCCCCAGGGGCCCTGGGATTTTCAAGGCTGCAGTGACTCTCAGACTCACTCTGAATTTTACAGTCCCCTGGGCTATACATAATCTGACCAACTTCATAAAAGGCAGACAATTCCACTTTTACTTGATTTTGCATATTAAAAAAAACCCTCAAAAGTGAAAGAATTCAAAAATTTCCCCTTTTTATTTTTAAGGCATGGGGATTGGTTCATTGAGACCAATGAAAGGGGACCATAAAACTCATAATGTACTGAGAAGTCCTGATCTCATCCATGGCTTTGGATTCAATAAGCTATCATGCCCTGCTCTTTGGGAGGTCATTGGATTTTTCACTAAATCAAATCTCTTTCATTTCACAGCAGCTTTCCTTATTTATCTCTTTTTTTTCATCTCCCTCCTTCCCAAGACGCTATGCTTTGGAGAACATTCTTTTGACTGGAGGGGGAAAACAGCCTCAACCCCGTGAAACAAATGAGCATACGGAAACATCCAGAAGATGTTACATATGGTGACAAGTTGTCAGTCCTCGTTTGGCACAGAATGCATTCTTTTTTTCTGGTTGCTATTATTCCCCAAATGTTCGTGAGTAATTTCATGTGCAAGAATTTTTTTTTCTCCCTGCTTGGCAGAAATTTCCGTAAGGACAAGGTCCACAACTTATTTCTTTTATATCCTCCCCCAAATGCATAGCACAGTCTGTTCCTCACACCAGACACTGACTCAGTGTAGGGAGATTCCATGAGTGGAACCTTACCCTGAATGAGTGATGAAATGAGCCTATGAAGATTCTGAAATGCCCTTTCTTCCACAAGCACACCTCTCCTTCCCCCATCTGACCCCTTTTGTCAAAGGCATTTTCCATCTTGGATATCACCAAGCAGAAGCAGAAAGCCAGAACCCACTGCCAACCTGTAGCATCTAGAACTGTCCGGAGTTTGATTAAGGAGTTAGTAATTAAACCAATGGATTCATAAACTTCGGCTGTAATTTTTTTTTTTTTTTTTTTTGAGAGGGGTGGTTATAGGATGTGACTTCAGAAGAGAATCTGTACTAAACCACTGTCCCAAGTCCCCTTGTTTATAGAATGGGAATAATAATACCCATCTGGAAGGGCTGTCCTGAGGGTTAAAGATGGCAAGCAAGTGAGAGGATGACCCCAGAGAAAGTTGATACAAGAGAGGAATTGAGAAAACCACCAAGAAGATACTTGTGACTGACAAAGGCGGGGTGAACTGAAGTCAAGCAGCCCTAGATCTGCTTTCAGAGAAGCAAAGCGGGAGCTGCGGAATGCCATTGGGAGAGCAAGAAAGCACAGGCCAGGTATTATGTATACAAACGCTGTTATATCACTAAATGGTCAATGGTGGCAGGTAAGGCTCAGGGCTTTTTCCACTTTTAAAGGCAGATTATTGATAAATTTAACATCAATCAAAAGCAGAAAGGCTGAAATATTGTTGGGAGTTAAGAAGAAAATTTTTTTTTTTAACTCCTGAACATCTACCTAAGTCTGGCCTATGTTGAGTACTTTACATAAATGATCTCATTTAATCCTTCTAATTCTTTAAAGTAGACACCATATTCCCATTTAAGATGCAGAAATTGGGGCTTGGCAAAGTTAAGCAACTTCTCCAAGGATACGGTGCTAATATGGGGATGAAGTGGAGATCAGAACTCTGGTCTGATTCTAAATTATACTATCAGTCCTGTGGATGCACACAGAACACATGAACAGGACATCACTGGCAAATCACTTATCTCCACCTTTCTGTGTTAATCAGCTAACCACTAAAGTCCCAGAAACCACCGCGAAAACCTGATGGCCACAAACCCCTCCAAATTGGAGTGGGGAAGGATGGGGTTTCTTCCTCCCTACCTCTCTTAATCCACTTATTGAATAATTACAAGGCACTAGAGAGGTATGGAATGAGCATTCTCTTTTTTCCAAAGCAGTTTTGGGATTTAGGGCAAAGAAGAAATAAAATTTTGTATAAAAATGACCACGGAGAGTTCCATATCTTCAACAGTGGGCACAGTACAGAAATTGATAATTGTTAAATTACTTCCTCAAAATGCTTAAGTATGTCTGGTCTGTGCAATCAATGCTTTCCATAGTTAAAGTCTACCTATACCCACCAGTGACAGAAATCTTACTCAGAGATGCGGAGAGCTGGGCTTTGAGTAATAAACCCTCCTTCAAATTGCCAAGAATAACTCCAGTTTCATAAAGCCTCCCACAGGTCATGGCCCCTCTTCGCCATCTACTTTCCCAATCAAATTGACAGAAGCCTTTACAATTCCTTTGGAAAAGAACGGTCGGTGCAAGCAATATTTTGGAGTTTTAACTAAGGATGGTTAAATAAGAGGCAAATGCACCGAGCCATTAATCACAACATTTACCACCCAATAACCACCCATAATGAGAACTATTTGGAACAGTTTCCTTCCAAATAACTCCAAACAAGGCTGCCAAAATGTGCAGACCCTGACGGGTATGGCCATTACCGATCTGTGTCCTTGCACTCCACTTGGCAACCCCGGCTGATGAAATCAGGGCCAACTGGGCCTGGAAAAGACATAGGTGGAGGTCCAGCTGGAATAATGAAGTCCCCAACATAAGGCCAACATGAAGTGGATACATGAACTTATGAACTTTCCAGCATCCAAGGTACACAGAAAGGAGCTTGTAAGAATGGCACCCCAGCCAAAGGGGACGTCTGTTCTGGGCCAGAGGGAGTGAAAAAGGGACAAAGTCTGGCAAGGGAAAACCAAATAATAAATGAGCACAATGCCAGAGCCCCTCGCCCAGGCCTTTTATTTCCCTCCAGATGGTCCAGCAGCTGAACAGCTATGTGGAATGTCTGGAGGCCCCTCCTGGCTCAGCCGCTTTCCTTAGGTATCATAATAGATGCTTTCAGATTTGTGTTCAGACATAGCTGTTGGGGGTCCGCGGACCAGGCAGTGGCCACCAAGTGACTAATTTAGTTACTTTATAACCAAAATGGTGAACATGAACAAATCCTGCTTAGAGAAAGCTTTTCATTCATGCCTTTAAGCTTTCACCATTTGGCAAGTCAGAGTCTCATAATGCCAATGATCAAATTAAAATGTTTCTTCTTCCCTCTTTTCTGCAAACACTTTAATTGCAAAGATCTCCAGCCTTAACATTTTGGACTCATTTCAGTATAAAATGAAATAGTGACAAGAATAAATTCAAGTTCAGGAAGAGCTTAATAGAAAAAGCAACAGTCTTTTTTCATCTACATATCTATATATCTGTATTTACGTTACATTTGTATAAAATATTTCTGCCAAAAACTATGGCTACTCATCAAAATGACTCCTGTCAGGTAGCCTCCTCTCGGTTCAGAGAGTATCTCACTTCTAGCTGGATACTGCAAGCACAAGAATATCACCCAGAACAAAATCATGGCATAAAGAGAGAACACCAAAGTTTAAATGCCACTGCACAGAAAAAAAAAAAAAAAAAAAAGTCACATTAAATAAATATGAAAGAAAATAACAACCTCTGTTAATCTACACTATAAAACTGAATTTAACTAAGGATGTCCTACTAGCATTTATTCTACATTAAACATTAAAAAAGGTTTTAGGATTTTAATATTTAGTATATTGCAGTGTACCAAACACAAGCTTTTGTTAAACCTAATGGCTATGTGGATTACCAATCAGGTGGTTAACTCAGGGCAGCTGGAGGAATAAAAATCATTAGGCTAGCACCTTGTAGCTTCGGTAACCTGTAATCCGCTAGTAAGTAAAATTACAGAAGCAGAAAACAGAGCTACAGGTTTGTTTATTTATTTATTTTGAGAGAGAGAGAGAGAGAGAGCGGGAAGAGGCTGAGAGAGAATCCCAAGCAGGCTCTCCACTGTCATCTCACAAACCATGAGATCATGACCTGAGCTGAGACCAAGAGTCCAACGCTTCACCGACTGAGCCACCCAGGCACCCCTGTTACTTTCTGAAAAGAGACTGCCTATAACAACATTCACTTCGCAAGCCGCATGTACCTGAATTAATTCAGAATGTCTGCGGCTATGACTCCAGTTCCCGGAGGAAGAGCTTCCCTTCCCTCATCTATAAACCAGGTTTTCCCACCTTTGTTTTTTATGTGGACATTAGAACACAAACACTTCGTAATTTTTCCACCCAAAAGTTTGAATAAATGATTAACTGCTGATATACATTGCAACAAAGAAGTGTCCTAATTTCAAAAAAAAAAAAAAAGTTGCTTGCTTCTACATTCCCATCTTTTTCAAGTTCTATTTTATTCGTAAATAAGATAAGGACATCTTTTTGTAAGCCTCAGTCTCTCCACAAGCCTCTGCCCAACAGATGCAAGCTCAATAGCGAGAATTCAAACCACATAATTTATTGGCTTACAGATGAACTGGCATCTATAAAAACAACCCCCCCCCGCCCCGAGAGAAGGCTTTAGGCAGCTTGAATCCCACTTGAATACTCTGGCTAAACTTGCCAACCCTTTTTCAAGGTAAGACTGATAAAATGCATTTTCGTTACCAACACAAAATGGAAGCGTCAAGATTGGTGAAATGTTAGTTTAGAAAGTCATTTGCAGTGACATTTAAAACAATTTATTTTAACAACATTTGACTTACGATAAGAATATTGCCTATTAAATTAAGGTTGGCTGTTCAGAATTCACTGGTGCCCTGTTCTCCCCCTCTGTGACAGTTAACATCTTTTGATACTAAGGGTCATCACATATCTAAAATGGAAAAAGGACAAGAAGAAAGACACCGGCTATTCTGAGCAAGTGCCTATTAAAATGACTGATCCGTGACATTTTAATGCGAAGACTGTACCCCTGATGGCTTCCTTTCCATTGCCCTCTAAAGCTTTCTCCTGCCATGGCAATATCTCTGTTGATGTCCAACACATTTGGAACATCTGTAAGTCCTACCCTTTACCTATGGGGGGGGGGGGGGGTTCAGAAGGCTTTCCCCTAAGGAATCACCAGAGAACAGGTGGAAATAAACAAACCTGCAAATAAACTCCCCAGGAGGTCACTCTTCCTAAGAAACAATGACAACAGCTGAAGAGACTACAACAAACTGGTTTTTCAGCCAGCCTGTAATGTTACTTTTACACACAGTCTGGAAATTATCACAAACACACCCCCCCCCCCAACTCCAGGGCAAGATCTGCCAATATTTCAGGTCATCCACCCCTACGCTAGCCACTAGAGAAGATTCAAGATAAAATTAAGCTGACACAGAAAAAATACATTTCCTTGTAGACTGTCAAGCCTCTGGAAAGCAGCAGGATGAATTTATGTTAACATATTTAAGGGAGCCCAACCGAGAAATCGTCCATGGCCTCAGGAACTTAGCCCATGCACCATGATGGACTTTATCAGGATTCTAATCCAAAAAAGCTACCATGTCAGTCACAAAAGACAACTACGCAATCTGTTTTGATTTCAAAAACTCAGAAATTGTACGGCAAGTCCATCTCAGGAATTCCCCTGCCCCTGTTAAGAAGGCATAAGATCCCATTATAGCTAAGTTGTCAAAACAAGGTACGTGGTAGGGTAGCTTTCCAGCTCCTGTTTCACGTGCACCTTAACCTGGGTTTGTCAGGGCAGAGGCTAGGAAAACGTCTCTTCCTATCTCGCTTTCAACTTCACAGAAAGAGCTTTCGACAGGAAAGTGTTTCCATCAGCTTTGTCCTTTTGTCAGGGACCGGTCTGGTAGCCGAAGAAGCCCAGCCCTTGGAACCCTGGAACGCTGCACTCCACACTTCCATTCCGCTGGTCTGGCGATCAAGGCTTTCAGGCAATAACCCAGTGTCATTTTTTTCTCTCCCCTTCGTTTTTAGCAATTGCACCGGGGAAGTCTTTCTATGTGCATTTCTCCCGCGCACCTTCTAAAATTCCCCCATTCGGGGCCCCCAACAGCACTCCGCAGCTCCGAGCACCCAGGCTCATCACCTCGGGTTTCCCCCAGACAGGTTCACTTCAGCTTCTCAATCCCAAGGCTGCCAGGGTGGTTCAGGCAACCGAACCGCCACCCTTTCGGCGCGCTCCGGGACTCCAGTCCGCTCCTGGTTCCACACACAGTAGCCGCTTTCAGCTCGCGGCTGCGGGCTGGGACCACGGGGGTGGCGGGGGATCCCAGCCCCGGATGAGCGGCCCGAGGGCGGGCGCGCCGCCGCGGTCCCTGCCAAAGCGGTGCTGCAGATGCGTCTCGGAGCCGCCCGCCCGGCGCGCCCCCGGAACCGGCGGACACCCCCATTGTGTCACCAGGCAGCGCGCTCTCTCGGCCCCCGCCGCCCTCGCCTACCTTCTGGCGGCCTCTCCGTCGCGCCCGCACCGCCGGCCGCCCGCCTCCAGCGCTCTGCAAAGCGAAGGGGGACGCTTTGTTAGGGCTCAAGAAGCGGGACAATACTTCGCAGCCGGCGCCGCGGTTCCGGGCGGGCGTCCTTCAAAAGGACGCGGCCGGGGAGCCGCGCGAGCGTCATTTCCATATGTAAGGAGCCGGCTCGTACAAAAGCGCGGCTCTCCGGGGCCGCTGCGCGCATCCTCCCCGCCCGCCGGCCCGCCCCCCGGCAGCGCAGCCCGCGCCGCCCGGGCCCGCCCCTCCTCCCGCCCGCGAAGGCGCCCCCTCTCCGCCGCGTTCCCCCCCACGCCGGGAGCGCCCCGCGCGCCCCGACCTCGCACTCCCGAGGGGAAGCCCCAGCCGGTCCCCGTGCGGGGTCCGCCCTGGCGGCCTCGCCGACGGCGCGGGGGGCAATGCGAGGCCTCCGCGCACCCCCCCCCGCCAGGCCGCGGGGCGGGGGGGGCCCGGGAACGGGCTCCTCGCTCACCGCGTCCCGGGGCTCAGGCGCCCGGCGCCGCCGCGGGGACCATGGCCGCGGGCGCACTCGGGGCTCGGAGGCGGCGGTGGCGGGACAGCCGCGCCCAGCGCGCTCGGCTCCCGGCTCGGCCGCGGCCACCCGGAGCTTCGGACGCGGGGGAGGAAGGGCCGGGCCCGCGCGGGGAGGAGGAGCCAGGGCGACGCCGGCCGGGGCGCGGCTCCTCCTCCGCGGCCCGCGGCGCCCGGGCGGCCGAGGGAGGAGCGCCACGCGGTGTCCCGGCCCCCGCGGGGTCCGCCCCTGGCCCCCACCCGGACGGGTACAGGGCCCCGGGTTCCGGGGATTGCTCAGGTAGCGGGAACACGGGGGGACCCCGGTTCAGGGTTGGCTGCTGGGTGACGCTGGGAGGTCGCTTCGGAGATTTGAACTTGGAAAACGCAGGGTTCTAGGGGCGCAGGTGGATCGGCGCTCTCAGGTCGCCGTCAAGCAGGGGCTAGTGCGCCCACCCCTCCACCCCCTGCCCCTCCACCCCCTGCCTTCTAGCCTCTCCTTGCGAGCGCGCCGCTCACACCCCGCTGCGCCTGAGACACCCAGCCAGCCACCTCTGCGCGTGGAGGAAAGGCCTCCGCCTCCAGACAGCGGGACCTTAAGGTGGAGGAGATTCAGGTGCCTCTCTTGCCCCCAGGCGGTCCTGGATTTCTCTGCCTTTGAGCGCCCTTGGCCCTCATTGGAAGAGGGCTCCCGGGAGAGCGAAGAGCTCTAAGACTTCACTCCGAACTCTGGAACAAGTGTGATCGTCGTGCCAGGTCTAGTCGGGCTTCCGCACCTGCCCGCCATGTTCTCAGAGGCTCCCACCCGCATCAGGCCTTCCGCGGGTACATCCAGCCCTCAGTCACTAACCACACAGGATGGAGATTCCTTGGAGTTGGTTGTTCTCCAGCCAGCGATTGTTCACTGTGTACCACCTCCTACCCCTACTCCACAGCTCCCCCAAATGCTCTCCTTTTTCACTCCTCCCGCCCCCATCTCTACACTTCTGATCTGGATGCAAACAGGATCTTAAGCCCAAGCCAAGAAGCAGCAGCTGAGGGCAGGTGACATCCATTGTGCTCTCTTCCAACAGCAGAGTTCAATGTGTTGGCCTGGAAGAAGAAGCCGCCTGATTTATTATAACCCACAAGTCTGGTTATTTCAGCAAGAAACTGGAGACTCTTCCCTTGCTACTGAAAGAACGAGGGGTAGGCAGGAAGGAACCTATCATTCAATGAGAACCCCGTGTGCTGGAAACTTAGCAGAAATGATCTTACCTAATCCTCGCACCGCCTTTAGGAGACAGACCTTATGATGCCCATTTTGCAGATGGGGACACTGGGCCTCAGAAAAACTAGGGCGCTTGCTCAGGATCTTGCAGCTAGTACATAACACAGCTGAGCTTCAAAATCAGATTACACACGTGACAAAATTGCACCAAACCAAATACACAAATGAATATATGTAAAATTAGTGACGTTTGAATAAGGCCCTAGGATCGTATTAATGTCAGTTTCCTGGTTGTGACATTGTGCTACAGTTATTCAAAATATTACCATTGGGTAGAAGGTCTATAAGGGATTACTCTCTACTATTTCTTAAAACTTAATGTGAATCTATAGTTGTGCCCTAACTAAAAGTTTGTTATTTAAAACATCTGTCTTGGGACGCCTGGGTGGCTCAGTCACTTCGCCTCAGGTCATGATCTCACCGTTCGTGGGTTTGAGCCCCACATCAGGCTCTGTGACAGCTCAGAGTCTGGAGACTACTTCTGATTCTGCGTCTCCCTCTCTCTCTCTGCCCTTCCCCTGCTCGTGCTCTGTCTCTCTCAAAGATAAACATAAAAAAAATTAAAACAGTTCTGCCTTATTTTAGAACCAAACTCTCTTCTTGCAATACATACTCCTCCCCCCACCCTTTTTTAATACTCCTGTGCATGCACGCGCGCGCACACACACACACACACACACTCATGTACTTTGTGCACAGTTGTTCTATCCAGTAATAATTATACAACACACACTGTTAAGTGAATAACTAACTTGTTGCCAGAATACTTACATAGGTGTCATCTCATAAATAAGAGAAGAATGTTCATCGGGGAGGAAAACAGCCAACAGTCTTAGAAGGTAAGAATGAAGAGATGTTTCTTTGTTTCACCTAATCTCTGCCATGGGAGCCTCATCCTACTGGTTCTCTCTCCAAGCATCCCTTTTACCTGCAAGAATCCTTAAGGTGTGGATTGTTCTTGGGAGCCACGGTTGTGGGAGGTGGCATTCATTCCCTGTAGAGAAAGGTCAGAATTGGTGGGGGTTGTGTGATTTGAGAAACACGAGATACTCTTTCTTAAGAGGAGTGAATGGGGCGGAGTTAATGCTGGGTCTAGAAACTTGAAATCACATTCAACCCCCAGCCTTGCTACAAAGGAGGGGAGAGTGTGAGGCATGAGGACTTGGTGGTGTAGCTTTGCAAGGATAATCCTACCAAGGCAGATAATTTAATACCATGTGCCTGAAATTTAGGCTACACAGAGTGGAAGGTTAATCTTGGTATGTCTAGAGTCACTGCAAAAAAGCAAGGACTTACCTTAGAACCTATCACTTAAGCTTTTCTCTGTTAAAAAAAAATGAAGATAACAGCAGAAATAGTAGCTAAGCTCCAATTCTACATTATATACAATAGGAGGAAAAATGAAAAGAAGCATAAACATTTACCCAGCCTTTACAGACCACATTTCACTTTTATCTGTTGTAATTTATTTGCCTCTGATATTAACTCCCACAAAGAGCCTTGTTCAGGGACTCAGGATCCTTAAAGTATTTGTAGATGATGTTTTTGAGTGGCTTTTCTGCAATGTTTTTCAGTATTGGACTGGCTTTCTCAAGTAAAAGCTCTAAAAAGTTAACCAAGGAATAATCTAGGGAAGAGAAATTTATTCTGGTTTCTTCTTGAAGTAACTTTGTAATGAATAGTTTAGAGTCATAACAACAAAAATTATTTTTTTTTAAAGGAGAAAGAAAATTCAGGCTTTGTAAATTTCCCAGGATCTACAGAGTTATCTTTTTTTTTTTTTTCCTGGGCAAGGAAAGCAGATAGTTGTAACCAAACTCATTCTACCCTAACCCAAAGTCACAGTTGGATGTAAGTTATTTCTTACAGCACAGTAAACAAACAACAACAACAAAAACAAAACACCTCTTCTGTCATGCTGTAGAACTCCCAGCTGCTTCTACACTTGTTTAATAAATGTTTTTCTTATTTCTCTGACCATGTGAAGTAATCAGAACAAACTTCAGGTAAGTTGCAAAGCTGCCTCAGGTGGGGCTCAATGGTTAAAGCAGATTATCAGTTATAGTCCAAGCCAGGGACTGTCTGGATGAAAGGGACATCATATTGTCCCCCAAGAACCCAAGGAAATGGGTGGTGAAAGGAGGAAAGGGGAAATTTGGGTTCCATCCAGATATGTAAGTCAAAGGCTAGGAGAAAGTGTCAGTGACAAAATGGTGGTGGTTAAGAACCCAGGAAGATGCCAAGGAAGTAGACAGAAGGCAAACTGATTTACACTCTTGCCCCTGAAGAACCCTCATTTGGAATTATGATTCTCCATTTTCCTTCATGAAATATATGAAAGAAGAGGATACATGGATTCAGCACAATCTATTATTATTATTATTATTATTATTATTATTATTATTATTTTAAAGTAAGCACTAAGTACATAGTCTGTGCCTACTACTGTCCTGGAAATCATGAGCTATTCAAAAGAACCATCAACTTTGGCTCTTGCCCTTGAATGTATTATTCTCCCTTGGGGAAGTAAAAACATGCACAGGAGAGAGTAAGGGAATAATGTGAGGTAGCACAGGATTCTAATCTAATCCAATTGGAAGGATATGCATATATAGCATGACAGGGAAGAGAGGGATGAGTCCCCTAAAACATGGCTTCTGTCAGGTCATTCAGCCCATGGGCTTCTGTGTCGGGTCCTAGATATCCTTCCTGGTAGGCAAGCATCCACTTGATCCCTGCAGATGAATGGATGCTCAGTGTCTCCAGACAACCTACCCTCCTTCTACTCAACTCTTATGTGCTCCCCTGTGAATCTCCTCTGTGCTGCTTTTTCTGCCCAGCTCATCAGTCCTAAGGAATATTTGATACCCTGTCTCTGTCTACTGTCTTTTAGCTGACCCAATGGGTAATGCACAACAGGAAGTGATTATTGGACATGTGCTTTCTGGAGTTCATGAATTGAGCATGTAGGTGCTTTCCAAACACTTGGTTGGTGCTCACATGGAGAAGAGATGTTGCCTGTGTGCGTGGCAGGGGAGGAGGTCTGCTCTTCACTTTGGCAAGGATCGATTTTCATGTATCTGGAATCTGGAAATGTTCTACTGTTCTAAAAACTATAAGTGCCCGAAGATTGACACTCCAGCTTCACTCAAAGTAAAAGAGAATGAAATTCTAGTTTAAGAAACATTGGTGTTCTTTCCCCTCACAATCTCTTGAACACTTAGCCAACATGGCATGACATTTTTACCTTTTTAAAAAAAAGACTTTTGAGTGGAAAATGATGTAATATTTTTTCCCAAGCAAGACTCCTTTAAGTTTTCTAGACTTTGATGTGCATCCAGAAGACATTGGAATCCAGAAACCTATATTTTAAAATAGGTAACAACTGAATAAATTTTAAAAATAGTTCTGTCCAATAGAAATGTAATACAAGTATTTGTCACATGTATAACTCCAAAATTTCTAGTAACCACATTTTAAACAGTGAGTTAGTAGAATTGTTATATTTTATTTAACCCAATACAAACTCAAATTTTTATCATTTCAACATGTAACCAATATCAAAACTTTTTAATGATATAACTTGCATTAGTGTTTGTACTAAGTCTTTGAATGTGGTGAGTATTTGGTACTGACAGCACGTCTCAATTCAGACTAGTCACATGTGGCCAATGGCTACTCTACCCACAGTGCAATGTTAGAACAAGAAGAAGATTCTAAGTGCATCTAACCCTGTTCCTTCTCACAAGGAATTTGTGACGGTTGGGGGCCTTGCTCAAGTTGATCTCACAGTGATTGCATGAGACTCCCCAGGCTGGACCGACCACCCTTGGCACTTACATTCCGGGAGGGTTTGTGGATGATGCAAACAGCTGCCTCAAAATGAAACACAGTGTTTCAAGATTTTTTTTTATTTTTTTTACTGTTTATTTATTTTTGAGACAGAGAGAGACAGAGCATGAACAGGGGAGG